>NC_056727.1:829244002-829411502 GCF_019279795.1 Protopterus annectens | reverse complement strand
TAGTTTGTTTTCTTTACCTTGTGTTTTGCTTGCATTCTGTTTTAACAGCATATTAAAACTTCAAAAGAGACCACAGCTCTCTCTGTTCTGAGTTAGCCAGAATTTTTTCCCTCCCTCCCACCCATTTAAGTTGTCTTGTTAAATACCACTGTCTTTCTAGTTGCCCGCCTCTTATGTTAATCTGACCATATATCTCATTTCTCTCTACTTTCACTGGCTTATGTGAGTAATCACAAAACCATAACTTTTGAAATCCCACCCCTTCAATTATTTAAATTTATTGGCCATCCTACAGTATTTCATAGTGCCAAAATACAAAAGTAACCACCCCTTTCAGTCCATCTTGCTGTTTTAAAAATAGTAACTCTCCACTAAACCTTAACTTTTAAACAGGTAAAACTCAAGTTACCTACTTTCATATCTAACTTCTCTAGTGCACACTGCAGAGTGCATTCTTTTCAATCTTACCTTTAAGCATCCCTGTTACTAGCACTTTCTCTAATACCTAAAAAGATCATCTCTACTTGACTCCAAGTAGACTTTTCTCTATCTGTTAAACCTAGCACTTGCTCCTACAGTACTTATTACCTTGATACGGCACTCTTATAGATAGCACCCCAAAAGGCAAACCCCCATTTCTCGGTCACCCACGTCCCCCAGAATCTCTTTTAAAGTTTTTTTGTCTAGTCCTTCTAGCATGTTGAGGGATCAGTTGCTAGTGTCCTCTCCTGCTCAGCTGGTGAACCTGGGAATATTGAGGCAATGTTACAATTGCCTCATGTACACAGACAACCCTCTCCTCCTCCCACAAAACACAAATACATGCGAGAGATGCAACTATACGGCCAAACTGGAGGCTGAGCTCTCTCAACATAGGACTGACAAGACCAGTCAGGAGGAGAAGGTTACCACACACACTATAGACCCAGTCTCACATAGTACCATCACAACCTCAAATCATACACATAAACACACAAAGACATACTCGGCTCTGATCAAAAATCTACCAAAACAGCAGAGGCCACCAAAGCAGACACCCAAACAACCACCACCTCAGAACATAACACCTGCAACACATAGACCTCACAGTCAGAGTGTCAAACAGTCACAGCCCTTAAGGCCAAACACAATGCCAGACACACTAGTCATTGGTGACTCCATAGTCAGACACACTGACGTCCCGCCCACCAGACTGAGTAAGGAGAAGGTCATAGTAAGCTGCCTGTCGGGTGCTAGAATCCGCCACATAACGCAAGCACTCAGGTCTCTCAACAGCAGGTACAAATACGACTCAGTCATTGTCCACGCTGGTGTAAACGACCTGAGATGTACCTCCTTGGACTACATGAAAAGAGACATTGAGGAGCTCTCTGATTATGTAGCCCAGGCAGGTATGACCCTGACCTTGAGCAGTATCCTACCTTCACCAAGAATGATGCCACAATACAGAGATAAGATGATCAGCTTTAACAATTGGCTTAAACTCTGGTGTCATTCAAAGGGGATCCAATGTCTGTCTGCCTGGGATGACATGCTGGACAAGCCACGCTGCTTCGCAAGGGACGGCTTGCATCTTTCACCCCTGGGATTCCGGATATTGGCAAAGGCTCTTGCCACCCCCATAGTGCCTTTTTTAGGCAAGGCTCAAATTCTAAACCTACCACCCTAGAACACAAAAAAGGAAAAAAACTAAGGGTAATGCTGCTCAATGCCAGAAGTCTAAATCTCAAAATGCACACAAATTATGAGAGAAAAATAGCTAAAGACTCAAAAGACAATCATAAGGCCTTCTTTAGCTATGTTAGAAACCTGGGAGGAAACTCCCAGATATGCTCAGAACTAGTTCAAAATGATGTGAAGATTACTGATCCTACAGACATTGCCAACATACTGGCTGACAGGTTCAGTGCAAACTTCTCCCTCCCCAAAGGAGAGATATCTATACCAAGCGATTGCAGCCCCCAAACATCTCCAACGCCCAAGTGAGAACTGCTCTCTCCAAAGCAAAAACACAGCATCCATGGGACCTGATGGTGTCCCCGGCTGTGTGCTCCACGAACTCAATGAGGAATTAAACCCACAGCTAGGACAGCTGTTTAATCATAGTCTTACCTCTGGATACGCACCCAGGAGTGGCGCACTGCAACTGTGGTCCCACTTCACAAAGGCGGTGCCTCCACCGACCCTGGAAATTACCGCCCATTAGCTTGACAAGCCTTATCTGCAAAGCCATGGAGAGGATCATAATGGACCTCATAAATAAAGACATAGGGAATTTGCAGACTTTGGATCCATCCCAGTTTGGCTTTGTCAAAGGCAGATCATGCCTTCTAAACTTGGTTGACTTTTTCGAAACAGTCACCAAAGCCATTGATGAGCGAAAGGCAGTCCATACAGCCTACCTCGATCTGGCGAAGGCCTTTGATACAATACCCCACTCGGGTATCATTGAAAAACTCATCAGCTTAAATGTTAACCCATACATCACAAGATGGGTTGCAAAACTGGCTGAGTGACAGAACCCACAGGGTCAGAGTTGCTGGCGCCATGTCAGACTCAAAGCCTGTCACAAGTGGTGTACCACAGGGCTCAGTCCTGGGCCCACTCTTATTTGGCATCTACTTTTCCGAAGTGCAAGCAAACACAGGAGGGTTATGGCTGACAAAGTTTGCAGATGACTGCAAACTGGGCGCCATAGTAGAAAACACATCTGACACAGATATCCTTCGGAAGGGTCTCACAGAAATGGATAACTGGTGCCAGAGCCATGGCCTAAAGTTAAATGCCAAAAAATGCATAGTCATACCCTTCGGGAAAAACAAGGTTACCCCTAGCTACCAAATAGGTGGCAATCCACTGAGCACAGAAGAAGTTATCAGGGACCTGGGGACCCAGGTTGATAGTAGTCTGTCATTCAACACCCATGTAGCTAAAGTAGTTAGGAAGACCTTCTACATTGCCCACCTTATCATGAAGGGATTCTCATCTAGATCAAGGGAGGTCATGGTCTCCCTATACTCATCACTCATCAGACCAATGATTGAGTACAATGCCCCATTCGGAATGTATCTGACCCGACACTTGCAGCAGCTGGAGATGCCACAAAAGTTCCTCACCAAAAGGATAAAGGGTCTCAAACATCTGTCCTATGCTGCCCGACTGAAAGAACTCCAGCTCTATTCAGTCGCCACCGCTTGCTCAGAGGTGACCTTTGCCTAACATACAAGGCCATGTCAAACCCAGATTTGATGAATATGCTTCACCTCAAAAAATCTAGATCCATCAGAGCCACAAGGGCGGGAGACTTAAACCTCGACATGGCTATTAATAGGATGTGCTGGAGGGATAGATTCATCACCCAAAGACTCCCTATGCTGTGGAATAAAATCCCGGTATATGTGAGGCAGAGCACCTCGCTGGCCTTGTTCAAGAGAAATCTTGACCAATGGATGGGAGATCGCAGATATACCCCAGGGATTACCTCAGTGTCACTGCTCGACAGAGGCACAGCAAAATAATGGGTATAGTTCCCCATACTAAAGGGGTGGCGTAAGCCACAAAACTATGGGCTAGGCTTGTAAATGCCCTCGGGCAGATAGCCTAGTATGAACCTATGAACCTATGAACCTATGTATTTATATTCCACCTAAAACTGCTATAATGCTGCTTAAGAAAATCCTGGGAGAAATAATCAGTTTTCATCAGGAGATATTACTGATAAGTGGGGGACTGCAATTTGATTTGCAGCAGGGAAGATGTGTCTGGGGGGCCCAGAAGGGAAAATATAACAAAGGAGGGTAGATGCTCGAAGACATTTATGAAAATATTTGGCATGGAATATATGAATTCGGTAGAAGGAGTTTGGAGTAAATTCATATATTATTCCTCAACATACAAAAACTGGGCTAGACAAACAGAACACACATTTCACAGGGACATATGCATTTAATTGAAAGTTTTGATGTGCATTCAATAACTATTTCAGATCATGCACCAACAATAACTAAAATAAAAATGCAGGGTAATGAAATAAAAATGAGACACTGGCAATTTCTAATCTATCTGTTGAAAAGAGAGGAATTCAGGGAAGAGGCAATGGAAATTATTTAGGTGTTATTAGAAAAGACAGAAAGTTCTTCTGGAAATATAGCTAGGAAGTGGGATAAAATTAAGCTGGAGTTTAAAAATAGGGTGGAAATAAAAGAAAGAGAGATATGGTTAAGAAGCAACAAGAATTATTTACAGGGACTGACAAATGTTAAACTATTGCAGAATAGGGTGATTCTAACAGAAAAAGAATAGGAACAATTGCAGAGTGCTAAGTATAAAATAAAGGATCACCTTGATAATATGCATGAGTTTAGAAAGACTGCTGTTAAGCAACTGTTTTTGATAATAACACCAGAGCACAAAACTTTTCACGCAATGACTCAGGCAATAGAAAGTAGAAAGGGTTGCTGATAAACTTAGGGAGCCTATAACAAGGAAGACAACAACAGATCCTGTAGCGGTACTAGAAATATTTTGAAAAAAATTATAAAAGTCTGTATAAATCAGAGAAATATGGAGATTAGAAAAGGTGCAAAAAGAATGTTTATGGCAGAATTAAATATGATAAGGTTAGAGGTAGATGAGGCTCAATTACTAATAGGACAAGAGGAGATGAGATCAAAATGGTAATGTATAACCAATTAACAGGAAAATTCTCAGGAATAGATGGTACTCCTGTAGAAGTTTGGAAGCTAGGAGGGAAAAAGATGATAAAGATCTGGAAGGTTTTGTTTAACAGTATTTTAAGAGAAAGAGAAGCACCAACTTCCTGGAAGAAAGCAGTGGTGGCTGTAATACCTAAAGAGGGTAAAGACCAGTCAGATCCAGCTTCATAAGGCTTATTTCAATCCTAAACCATGATTATAAAGTATTTATGTCTGTAATGGCTAAACGAATGCCAAAGGTGGTGCCAAAATTGATAGATATAGAGCAATGTGGTTTTGTGGGAGGGGAGGAAAACATTTGACAACATCAACGTTGACGATCCAAAGGGAAGCTGAATTTAAGAAAATATTACTGTTGTTGGTGGGTCTTGATGCAAAGAAAGCATTTGACAGAGTAAGCTGGAAGTTTATGAGCAGGGCAATGGAAGCATTTGCATTCCCTGATAAAATTATAAGGTTGATTAGGAGGATATATGAGGGATCTGAGGCAAAAATTAAAGTTGATTAGCAGGACATATGAGGTATTGGAGGCGAAAATGAAAGTGGGTGGGTTCCTCTCTTATAATTTCTGTTTGGGCAGAGGAAACAGGAAGAGGTGTCCTCTTTCCCCTTTGTTATTTCCACTGTATTTAGAACCATTGGCGAAGAAAGAAAGAGATTCAGAAATTCAAGGATATAATTAGTATGGTAGTCAAGACAAGTTGGTTCTATTTGCAGATGATATTATTTTATACCTGATAAAACCAGACAAGGCGATTACAGTGCTGTGGAACATTCTGAGGCAGTTTCATATCTTTATTGGATACAAAACTAATGAAGCTAAAAAAAAAAAAAAAAGCAATAGATGTAAATTTTGTCCCCACACACAAATTGGTTCAGCAATATCCATATTTATGGGGACATGATAAAATGAAATAGGAGTATGGATTAAAAATTATTCTGGTGTGGCAGCTAAATATATGTGGAAAGAAACTGTACAAAAGATAATACAAAAACTGAGAAACTGGAAACACTGTTATGTGAATATGGATGGCAAGAGCCAAGCAGTTAAAACGTTTTTAGTCCCTTTAGTTTTATAGAGAGGTCGGCATATTTTTATCAACCAAAGGAGAAGTTGTGGATAGCAATTAATAAAGAGCTGAAGAATTTTATCTGGGAGGGAAAGATGGCAAGAGTCAAGTGGGATAAGCTGATTCTTCCAATTAAACAAGGAAGTTTGGGATTACTTGATTTGAAAGAGTATTTCAGAGCTACACAGTTAAGGTTCCTATACATAGTACAAGCAGAAACCTATAATTGAAATTGGAAAGGGATAATGATGAAACAGATGGAAAGCTCAAGAAACAAGGAGAGACTGGGATTTTGAATGCAGATCCTAAAGGAGAATAACAATAATCATATAGAATATGATATTTATAAAGGAGCAGAAAGTATTCTAAGAGCTAAGCCAACACAGGGATGGAGAAAGGAGATTCTGGCAATAGGGATGACTGCTATTAGGGATGCAGACAATAGGCAAGAGGGGGAGTGGAATTTATTGCAGAAAAGTGGTAAAAGAACCAATGTATTTGGAGCAAATAATTAGAGAAGGAAAGGTACTAGAATGGGAAGAGGCCAAAAATGTATTTTGACTGCAGGATAGATATTGCCTTCCCTATCAAGGATTGATATGAGTATAGGCAAAGAGAAAGAAATAGGGGGATCTTAAGTGAAAGACCAGCACTGGTAGAGTTTTTAGGGTCTATATTAAATCAGTGAATGCTTAAAAAAGCAAATGCTGATTTATCGACCCCATGTAAGTGAAAGCTTACAATCCTGAACACTCGGAACAGCGATTTTTTTCCCAGGGAAAAAAATTGTTGTTCCACAAAATAAATAAATGAAAATAAAAACTTCAAAACATTACACAAAGTGGTAGGGCTTTGCCCCCCCCCCCCCGATGTGGGGGGCTGTGCCCCCCACACCCCCCCTACTTAAATATACCAACTCCTAGATCACACTACAGTGAGGAAAATGGCAAAGTAACGGAGGCGGTCAAGCGATGTCTTCCCTAGGGAAAGAAATCACTTATATCCATTTTGCTATTTTGCTGTTTCTTGCTTTCAAGTTCGATCAAGATGCATTCAAAGGATTGCGTCTTCGATTATATAATAGGAGCCCAAGTTTTTAGTAGAATCTAGAACCAAAGCTGCTGCTGAAACTGGAATAATTAGTAGAGCATACAAAATATTGCATAACTGTAAGAATCAATCAGAGGATGCTAGAAAGAATTGACAAGAGAGACTGGATAACCAATTTATAAAGAAACAATCAGGGAATATATGTATGTTTCTCAAATATGCAACACAGTCTAGAAAATTTAGGCTCTTTGCTTGGAAGTGTTTACACAGGCATTTTTATACCCCAAAGTAGACTGCAAAGAAATGTTTTTCTCAGGTAGATAACAAAAGTTGGAGGTGTGATAGGGACGAAAGAAGTAACTGGGAACATATTTTCTGGGAGTGTAATGAGTTGGCAGATTTTAAAGATTCCCTGCAGACTGCTCTGTCAGAGATGCTGGGTGAGCAAATTTGTGTAACTAAGGAAATGATTTGTTTGTGCTATGATGCAGAATCAGAATTGCCTAGAAATACTAAGGCCTTGCTGAGTGTAATTATGGTGGCTGCCAAAAAAGCAATTATTAGAAAATGGAATTTAAAGTCTAAACCAGCTTTACTAGAAGTAGTGAATATAGTAACAGAGATAAAACAACTGGAATTGGAATCTTTAGAAAAGCAAATTACATAGGAAAATGGAAATTGTGGGAACAATACATGCAGACAAAGAATGAGGTTAAAAAGAAGCAGGGTTTGAATGAACTGTGTAATGTTTGACTGGCAATGGCTGGATAGATTATAAGTGATGTATAATGTTTGCAGCTACAATTATGTCAACATGGTTGGTGATGTATAATGTTTGTAACTAAAATTATGTTAATACATTTTATTTTCATTTACATAAATGTATGATTGCCTATGTCATACATGATAATTTAATAAAGATGTTTCTTGTTTAAAAAAAAGAAACCCAAATGTGTAGCGATAGTATCCTTGTCTTCTGTGTGGATGAATTCCAATGTCAGCTCAGGAAGAGCATCTCCCATATATTGGGGAGGGCAGTTCAACAAAAGTTCATTTTTGTAGAGGCAAATTACATCAAGAGTTTAAAAATTATGCAGTAACAGGCTGGAAGCCTGCTATGCTCTGTAGCACAAGCATAATATGCTTGTCATGGTATGTACCACTAAGTAATCTGTTTATAAAGTTTTGTATTAACTTTAGGCTGTTGATCTCAGGAAGCCCCAGGAAAAATATATTACAATAGTCAAGGTGGGATGAGACCAGAGCATGAATTGCTACTGAGAGATCTTCTTGAAGTATAAGGTACTTGGCTCTGCAAATGTTCTGAAGATATTAACAAGAACATTTTACAGCAGCCAACACCTGGCTCCTAATCATCAGTCTGTCATCCAGAATCACACTTAGATCACACACTTCTGTCACAAACTCAAGTCTGATGCAACCATAATGGATGTATGACAGAAGTGGCAAAGCAGATGAATCTCATGGAGTAGATTGAACTAACATGGCCTATTTTAGAAATATTGAGTTTCAACAAATTAGTAAATAGCCATTGATGAAAGACCTTCAAACAATCATCAAAAGAAAGCATACCCTCCATTTTGTCCTGAGGAAAGGAGAGGTGTATCTGGGGGTTAACAGCACAGCAGTGACAAACAAATTACTTCCAATGTGGTATTTTAATGGAGGCATAAACACCATGAAAAGCAGATACCCAAGACTGCACCCTGTGTCATACCACACTCTAGGGGGTATAGGTCAGAAGCAGAGCCATAGCTAGATCAATTGGCACCTTTGGCAGTTTCCAGACTGTTACCCCTTGACCCTGAAGAATGAAATAAAAAGTTGAGGACAAAACAAACAAATGAACATGGAAAGAAGCAAACAAACAAATAAGCAAATATCCTTGGTACTGAAGAAATGTATAACCCTAACTCCTTGCTGCATTTATTTCAAAAGACTAAGTAACAATCATAGCTGCCTAAATGAATGCCGGTACTGCACTTGCAGTCAGTCAACAGCTCTTCTGAGGTGCAAGTCATGCCTGCTGACAGTTTGTCCACATGGTAGCTGCTCCTTCACCCCATCCTAACTACAATATTAGAATGATTTAATCCCAAGATCATCCCTGGGTAAGGCCTGAGAGGTAGGAAGAAACTGCTTAAGAATCATGTAGAATATACTACAGTAGGATTATAAGTACACAATCAGGGGTCTGTGATTGACAGCATCAAATGCAGCAGAAAGATCCGTCAGGACCAGGTTAGAGTAACAGTGTGTCAGTCTGTTGCCATCAGGAGATCATTTCCCAATCTGATGAGTAGTTTCAGTGTTGTGATGAGAACAAAAGCCGAACTGCCATGGGTCTGTGACCCAGTGACCTTAAGGTAAGAATCATGCTGTTCCTAGACAACTTTCTCAATGACTTTACCAAAGAAAGGAATGTTTGAGATGGGGCAGAAATTGTCAAGGGCATTGTGTTTCCTGAAGACGAGAATAATAGCAGCATCCTTCAAAGCAACTGAAAAAAAATAAGAGTTCATGAAGAGTTCCAGTATACGATACATAAATGGGACCAGAACAATGAGGGTAGCAATAATGAACCTAGAAGGGCAAGGGTCCAGACTGTTAAGTAATACAGCACATGCTTGAAATAATGCTCAAGAGTTCTTTATAATCAGAAATACTGAACAACAATGAAGAGGAAGAGCAATCCCTCCCAGAGACTAGCTGAAAGCCCACACAGCCAGAAGGAGGCATAGAGGATCTTATAGTGGCAACACTGTCAGTGAAAAAAGGTACCATCTCATATTATTGAGAGGATAAAGCACAATGGGTAGTGAGGCAGGTGGGGTTGACCAAGCTGTCAAACACCCAAAACAACAAGGCCATCTTACAAGAGATCTCAGTCTGATACAAGACATTGGGACATGGCAAATATGAAATGAAGCTACTATGTTAGGGTCCAAGCACAGGGTCCTTTTATAGTCACTGACTTAAGCATTGACACCAACAGCACCATTCTCAGGAAGGAACTGAAGGAGTGTAGAAGAAAATAACTCAGGAGTGATACTGAAAATGTTATGATTCTCCCTCAGTTCAAGACTGGTGGATGGAGGCACTAAAATATGGCAACTCTACACCTAAGTATACATGGAAATTGTCAGACTGAGACCATATCCAGAGATCTTCACATCTAATAAGAAGACCATACTAGTGTGCCCACTAATTTTCACACTGGAAATGTAATAACCAAAGGCATCAAAATTCCTCCACAGTGCACATAAACTCTTTAGTAACAACCACCAACTCAACTGATTCAAATATTAAAATCACCTGGAAGTACAAGGTTTTGTTGATTTAGAAGTGAGTGTCACTTGTCTTGTGTATTCAAAGAGACACTAAAGCATTGTAATGGGTTCAAGATATTTACTGTACAAAGTTTAATCAATGTAATTTACTTTTTTATTAAAGAACACAGTGCAATTTAACTTCTTCCTTGTCTCTAGTTTCTGCCACAGTTAGGAGTCCCTTGTGTTGCAAGCTTTGAGCACTTTTTGGCATTAATCACTTAAGTGATTTAACTTACAGCATAGGTCAAGACATTCTTCTGGTGTTGAGTATGAGAGCAGGGTCGGTGTGTGTGTACCCTTGAAGTATTTGTTTTAATGATCCTGTCTACAGCCGGTCTTTATCAAAGGATGGTTGCATTATGAAATCAATTAAACCATTTTCTTTTTGGTCAGACCCATAGATATATATTATGTTGCTGAACTCAGGTGTATATTGCCTTGAAATAGTAGAAATCTGGAATAAATACAATCTGTTAAAACCGACACTTTTTGGTCAGCCTGCCACTTAACAAATGTTGAAGGAACCCATGGGGAAGTACATTCACTGCCGTTAATAAGGAATTTCAGTGTCATTTTCTATTTAAGATTTTACACTTTCAGTTCTATAGTGGTAATTTCTGAGCGTGTGCTTTTCTACAGAACCAGCTGTATAATTAGACAATGCCTAATGTGTATAAAACAATGGTACTGATATGGAGTATTTTATATCAGCATGACCGCTTGGATTAAAAATACTCAACATTTTACTTTCAGAAATGTTTTAAAACAATTGATAGGCACTGTAACTATTTTAATACTGCATTTTTACTGTAACATTTGCCAGCTCTGCTGCATGCTGAATTTTCTCTGTATGCTGCTGTTTAATAGTACACCTTCATTAGCTAAAATGAATTGCAGTGGGACACAAGAACCTTCACTCTGCTGTCTAATTTAAAAATGCAAAGCATCATCCTTTTAAGACCTGTTACACAGCATTGCACTAGTAACATAATTCATAAAACATACTTTGACCTGTCAACTTGGAGATAAATAGAGCAGAAGGAATGACGTTTATATGATGGCAATATAGAACACAATTTATATACATATGGGTGTGATATATACATATATATATATATATATATATATATATATATATATAAATAAATATATGTATGTATGTATATGGGTTTCATTGGTTTGATCAACAGGGAGTTTGGTTGACGTCTGTTTAATCGATCAAATTTGTTCGACTATACAGATAGTCGTTAGGTGGGCGAGATCGACAATCCGTGGGTAGGGAAATATTCCCTTTCCACTTAAGACTGTGTGATCTCGGAGTTAATATATCTAATTAATGGGCGTGGAGGGTTTTGTTTATTGTTTTTTTTTTTTTTAAGTAGTATTTGCATGCTGCAGGAAGCAACCTCGACGCATGAGTACTAGGAAGCTGATATTTCCATTTTCAACATAAGTAGCTTACCTTCTGGATGAAGGCATTCGTATTAGTCAACCAAATGAAGGTAAATAATATATGTGTATATATATATATATATATATATATATATATATATATATATATATATATACACACACACACACACACACACACACACACACACACACACACACACACACACACACACATGGATATATTATGATAAAATACACAGACTAAGGTATGCTCAGGAGTTTCTGTGATGAAAGTTCCAGTATCTAAGACTATATTCACAGTACATAGTGGTATACAGCTGAGGTGTATTTACAAGGAAATATGTAAAACATGTTGAGTGTTATAATAAACTGATGCATTCTTTTGTAAATGCATACACATTATATATACTCTTGCACATGGAAATGCACACATAGACACATGGATACATATTATATAATACATCTATAAATCTGAGTAACCTCTGCACTTTCAAGTGTTAGACAAAGATTTTCAGGAGCAGAGCAAGGATTAAAATAGTCACTTGACACTGAAAACAAATGATAAGGTATACAGTTACTACCAACTGCTTACAGTTCTTGTTAGCTGTATGCACAGTGTTCTTCATAGGGAAAATAAACGCAATGACTCTGCAGTGTGACACAATCCCACCATGCTCCCACCACCACCACATGATACCTTGTAATCAGAATTGAAAACCTTTGATATTATATTAGCTTTCAATTCCCCTTCTCCCAAATCAGAGAACTCTGCAAATAACCATGCACCCAGAGAACACACATTTATCTGTGAAAGAAAACAAGACATGAAACAAAAAAACAAAGCAGTCATTCACAGCTGCAACAGATTTTTACAGGTCACTGTGCTTGTATATTACTGTCCATATACTGATGTTGTTTGTTTTGTACCTTGTTTTCTGTTCACGTATCACTGAAGCCTCTACAGAAGCAGGAGAATTGGATTTTATACATATTAAGGTAGTATATCTCTTGTCTTTTCATACTTTGAAGCCATAACATGCTAACGAATATTAATTTTAAATAAGATCCTATGAAAAACACTGATGCGTACCACAGGTGTACCTCATTCAGAGTGTCGTAATCAAGCAAGTGTGGTCTGTGTCGATGAATTAGGGCACTGAAGGCCAGCCCATCCTTCCAGCTGCATGCAGCGCAAATGAAGAAGTGAAAAAAAAAACAACAAAGCAAAATTCACAGGCATATGTCACACTTTCATTAAAATATATGGCAATTAAGTAAAATCTAAAAACTAATGATAGGTGAAATGACATGGGGTCCCAGTATTTTTATACAGGCACACAAAAGCACACAGACACACACAGACACACAGACACGCACACACACACACACACACACACACACACACACACACACACACACACACACACACACACACACACACACGCACACACACACACACACGCACACACACACACATACACCCTCATCACACCTGCATTCAGATCTCTGGTTCTAGTGTTTGCAGGACAGTTGGACTTATGGTGAAATAAGAGGTCTTGGACTGCAGGATCCCTAATTTCTCAGAAAACAATTCACACATCATGCCTATGGAATCTGTAGGACAATGAATACAGAAACAAGGCCCCCGGCCTTTCTTGATAGATTATATGCTTTACACCCATGATCTTTTTTTTTTTTTTTTTTTTTGTGAGAACCTTTGGGGTCTGTCTAACTGCTTGATATGTATAGTAAGATACATCCTAAATGCAGCATTGTATTCTATGATGGACCTGATCAGTATAGAATCCATAGGGTTCAGGACTTCATAGGACCTAAAGGAAATGCCCTTTGCAATCAGCTGTGCCAGATAGATGGATGCCCTGACCACTGCTGGACATGATGGTCAAAGGACAGGGAGCTATCTACCCATGTTTGAAGGTCTCTCACAACATCTTCACTTTAGAGTGGGGTGTTTTTTATACTGTAAGCTTAGGGGAAGGTTTGTTTGCCAAACTCAACAATATTGCATTTTTTTAGCATTTCGTTTTAACCAGTTTTCAGCCCACCAGCTATTAACATGTGCACGGTCACTTTGTAGCTTCAGCATATCTGAAGCAGATTTCAGTATAATACCCAGTTTACAATCATCTGCAAACTTGGTTAACCAGAGTGTTTTATATTTTATTTGGAAATCAGAGAAATACATGCCAAATGAAAAAGTCACAGCATGGATTCCTGTGGTATCCCACTGATTACTTACATGCTCTCAGAGGACCTGCCTGCCACCCTCACAGTGTGTGTTCTATTCCTCAATCAATTTGCTATCCATCTAACTTTATAGGGGACGATGTGAAATGCATTTACCTTGTTGATAACGTTGGTATGTGGAATAGTATCAAATATTTTGGGAAGGTGAAGGTAGGCTGTATGGACCCTCTCAAAAAAAAATTCATCAGATTCATTAGATGGGCACTACCCTTAACAAAGCCAAACTGCTAGGGGTCAACTCTTATAAAATGCATTTTTATATTGTTATTTATTATGAAACATTCCATGGACTTGCAGATGAGGCTCGTCAGGTGAATAGTCTGTAATATCTAGTGTTCATAGTGGGCTTCCCTTGTGAAGAGGCATCAGAACTGCTGTGCACCAAATCCCAGGGACAAAACTAGTGGATAAGCTCAGGGTGAATAGTTTTAGGAGTGAGTCCACCAGTGCATGTTTAGTGCTGTACTGCGGCAGCCTAGTGTGTTATCAGGTCTCATAGAGAATGCATTTTTTGTTTTGGAAGGTACAAGTATTCCTTTGAGACAAGGGGGGTATTAAGTCGTTAGGTATATGTAGCTTTGTATAAATGTCTCTGGGGTGAAGTTAGCACTGAATTTGCTTGCCAGTATATTTGCAATATCCACTGCATTAGAGTAGGTAGTGCCATTTTGAATGAGTTCAGAGAAACTTCCTGACATAGGTAAAAAAGGATGTGCAGTTATCCTTAGCTTCCAATGCTAGCCTAAGTTTATGGGAATCCTTAGTTTTTCTTATAGTGTTTTTAGTACTTTGGACATCCTTTTTTATATTAATCTTGATTTTTAGATCTTTAATTTTGCTATATATTTTAAGGAGCTGGTTACTCTTTAAAGGATAAAACAGAGACAGAGATAAATGATGCGTATGTTTGGTGATAAGGCATATATGGACTGCAAAATAAAATAAAATACAGGACAAGATAAGCACCAGGTTATAAACCGAGCACAAGGCATTATACTTAAAGGGGAAAACAGTTCTAGTATGGCCGTGCTGTACAACTATGCACTGACTATGTAAGAACAAATAAAATATACAGGACCAGGATAATGTAAAATAAAAATAAGATACTGGACCAACACAGCTAGGCACAAACATGATTTGTTATCATTGATAAAAAGTAAAAAAGCACTTTCGAGATTACCACATCACTTCCTCAGACTAGTTGCTTACTGAAACACATCTCATTTAAAGTAGAAGTCAGCCAATCAGCTGCTAGACAATCATTGTAAAACAATTAGCATTGAAGTAAATATATATTAAAAACATAGTACAATAATATGCAGTTACTGTAAAAACATCTAAAAACTAAACATAAACTATTGAAAAAAACATTTTCATTAACTGCAAATCAATGTTTAAGTGGCCATGCTTTCAGAAAAGGTTTAAGGGTTGACACTCCATTCAATCCAGGTGGTTTATCTGCATTAAAAAATTAAATCCATTTCTGCTCTGCGGTCTCTGTCCAGTTTACTAAGTCTCCACCTCTAATGCCTACATCTAGTATCTGAAGTACTAAAAACTTAAACATATGTTCTGATCCATGCTGTGTGACATCTTGTGCTAATGCATTGGTATATTTCTTATGTTTGATGTCTCTATAGTCCTCAAGAATTCTTTCTTTTAGGGATCTATTAGTTTTTCCATGACGGACCTGGCAGCTACTAAAATAGGCAATATTAGTTGTCTTACAATCTGCATAAAAGTCAAGCTCTATTCTAAGATTAGCATGTTGATTCCTGTATTACCAATGCATGGAGAGAAAGGGAAGGGAGATGCAGAGCTTATTTCATACCAAAGATTATATCTGTTGAAAGAAATATTTCAGGGTCTCTTTACCATATTCAGGTGGTATTAACAAATATTGTGATATCATAAAGAAGAATTGGAATATCTTACATACTATAGAAGAGCTGAAGGGAGTGATAGATACAACACCACACTTCTCGTTCAAGAACAATAAATCTTTGAAGAAACATCTGTGTTACAGATCACAGTATTGTAAAAAGGTAGTTCAGTCACACAGGATGGGTACCTTCACCTGTAGAGCCTGCTCAGCTTGCAAGTATATATTCACAGGTTCAGTTTATATGCATCCACGTGCTAATTATAGAATATTGCTTGACTTTTATGCAGATTGTAAGACAACTAATATTGTCTATTTTAGTAGCTGCCAGGTCTGTCGTGCCTTTTACATAGGAAAAACTAATAGATCCCTAAAAGAAAGAATTCTTGTGCACTGCAGAGACATTAAGCATAAGAAAGATGCCAGTGCATTAGCACAAGATGTCACACAGCATGGATCAGAACATATGTTTAAGTTTTTAGTACTTCAGGTACTAGATGTAGGGATTAGAGGTGGATACTTAGTAAATCGGACAGAGACAGCAGAGCAGAAATGGATTTTATTTTTTAATGCAGATAAACCACCTGGATTGAATGGAGTGTCAACCCTTAAACCTTTTCTGAATTCACGGCCACTTAAACATTGATTTGCAGTTAATAAAAATGTTTTTCAATAGTTTATGCTTAGTTTTTAGATGTTTTTATAGTGACTGCATATTATTGTACTATGTCTTTAATATATATTTATTTCAATGTTAATTGTTTTATAATGATTGTCTAGCAGCTGATTGGCTGACATATTTTAAATGAGATGTGTTTCAGTAAGCAACTAGTCTGATGAAGTGATGTGGTAATCGCAAAAGCGCTTACTTTTTTACTTTTTATCAGTGTTAATAACTCGTGTTTGTGCCTAGCCGTGTTGGTCCGGTATATTATTTGTATTTTATATGCACTGACTATAATCAGGAACTGTGAATATAGTAAAGATATTTTAATTCTAAAAGCAAACAATATTAATAGTTTAGTGCAAAATATGGAAAGGGATGTTTGAGCTATGTAAAAAATCACCAGGAAGGTATGATTTGCATATAAATTCCAAGTGACATGAAGCCATGAAGCAGTTGTTATGGGGACATGGTTTCACTGCCAACAATTCCACCCTGTATCACTATCATGCTTGTACACACAAGATAAACTAACATATATACACATATGTTTACATATTTATGTACATATACACACACATATACATACATACATACGCAGATATGTATGTGTGTGTGTGTGTGTGTGTATATATATATATATATATATATATATATATATATATATATATATATATACATATATATATATATATATATATATATATATATATATATATATATATATATATATATATATATATACACACACACATACATACATATCATACATAGAGGGGCATACTTAATTTGTGTTCAGTCCATCTTGCAATCATTTTTACAATATTCAAAATGAAGTATCAAAGTGTAGGCACCTGTTGGAAACACACTTTTGTTTGGCTTCTTCATTTAGATATTTAGACAGTTTTATATAAAACACCACCATTCATAGCTGTGTAATTCAGAGTGCAAAGGTTTTTAGGTTAGTAAGTGAAATCATCTTATCATTATAAAATCATGCAAAGAAATACTCAAGTGCCACCACAGATCAGCATGCCATCAACTTGACTTATAACCTTATTTAAGCGGGAGTAGTCAATGAGGTCAGGCCGATGCCTGTGGATGAGCGCACACAGTGCGAGACCATCTTTCCAGCTTGAAATAAAAAAAATGATAAAGATCAAAATAAAGCTAGCAGCTTATGTTCTGTATTAACAGTATCTATACCAGTATCTGCATAATTGTATTCCCGAATACTGTTATCATAAACAAAGGCTACATAGGGAGGAGATGTCAAAAATGTACACTGAGGCTGCCTAGTCAGTTGTTAAGTCATTCCCAAGGATCTACATCTACTGTTGTGACCACGTTTCATTTTGCTGTTTAAAAAGTGTGTGTTTATGAGATGAGATGCTTGTAAACAAGTTAAACTATTAAAAACTCTCAATTTGTGTTATCTGATTTTAAGCATTTTTTTACTTGGACAGAATAGCTGCTGAATTTGGAAGGTAATGCAACCAACTGCAGAACTAGAATAGGAGAGTAGCTAAGTAAAGGCTGTCGCTTGACTATGACAACAAGAGAGCGAAGTCATTTGACTGAAAAGAAACTCAGGCCACAGCTTCCAAATGTTTCATTTGCTTAATGATTTCACCACCTACACATGTGGCAGGGTATTTTTTCATGTAAATGTCTGCATGTATTCTGAAAGGGCAAACAAAGTATCCTGTTTTACACAGCCATGTATATTTTATCTGAATGTGTGCAGAATGATGCCACAGTACAAAGACAAAATGATCGATTTTAACAATTGGCTAAAATTTTGGTGTCATTCAAAGGGGATCCAGTGTCTGTCAGCCTGGGATGACATGCTCGACAAGCCACGTTGCTTCGCTAGGGACGGCTTGCACCTGTCACCATTGGGCTTTCGGATATTGGCAAAGGCTCTTGCCACCCCCATAGTGCCTTTTTTAGGCAAGGCTCAAAAGTCAAACCCACCCCCATAGACAGCACAAGGAACAAGAAACTAAGGGTAATGCTGCTAAACGCCAGAAGTCTTAACCTCAAGATGCATGCACTCAAGCTCTCCTCAGTATGGTGAACATCGATATCTGTGCAGTGACAGTAACCTGGTTCAAGGCTCCAGAGTGCACCCCAGCACTACCAGGCTATAGCTCAGATCATGCTTTTCGGCCCCAAAACCCAGACCGAACCACAAAAGGAGGGGGAGTTTCCATATTTATCAAGGATATCCACACCTCCAGGTTAGTGGCATTGCACAAAGTATCGGAGACCATCCATGTGCAACTAACAGTGGGCAAGACTGCTTTTCAGTTTATAGCATCCTACAGACCACCCTCTCAAAGTCAGGAATCCCATTTGGCTTTCCTGAAAACATTGGAGAACATGAAGATCTCTCCGAACACCATTATATTGGGCGACTTCAACTACCCAAACATTGACTGGGAGCACTACTCAAGCCCCAGCACCTTAGCCCAAAGATTCCTGGAAATTATAAACTCAAATGCTATGGAACAACTAGTCACCACTCCCACAAGAGGGGACAACATACTAGACCTGATCATTACCAACATGGGGACTCTATGCTCCACACCAGAAGTATATCCCTCATTGGTAAGATCAGACCATAAATTAATTTCACTGGATGTCCACATCCCGACCCCACCCCAGCCCAGAAAACCACAGTGAAAAACTTCTCAAAGCGAACTTCTCACTTCTCAAAACTGAAGTGGAATCCTTCAAGGCCCCAGGGCCAGTGGAAACTACAGCCCAAACTGCAGAATCCTATATAAATGCATTCTATGGACATCTCCAGGAATGCATGGATCATGCTATCCCAAACAAAACCAAGACCCAATCATCCAAAGGCAGGCATCCAGTCTGGTGGACCCCTGCCATAAATAAACTGTACAACAGAAGGAGGAAGCTACTACATGATAGAGCAAAATCCCTAATAGGGAAGGCATCTCTGTTCAGTACTAGCAAAAATTACGATCCTCATAAAATCCTCCAAGGCCAGCTTCGAGAGAAAAATTGCACAGGACACCAAAGACAATCATAAGGCTTTTTTCAGTTATGTTAGAAACCTGGGATGCAACTCCCAGACTTGTTCTGAGTTGATTCTAAATGACAAAAAATACACTGAACCCACAGACATCGCCAATATCCTGGCAGACAGGTTCAGTGCAAACTTCTCCACCCCCCCAAAAGAGCAAGTATCTATCCCGGCAGAGGGCTGCCTCACAAACATCTCAGATGCTCAGGTGAAGGCTGCCCTCTCCAAAGCAAAAAACACTGCTTCCATGGGACCAGATGGCATCCCAGGTTGCGTCCTACATGAACTACAAGAGGAACTAATCCCTCAAATAAAACAGCTATACAATCTCAGCCTCACTACAGGATATGTGCCCACAGAATGGCGTACAGCAACAGTGGTCCCACTCCACAAAGGTGGAGCCTCACGGACCCTGGAAACTATCGCCCCATAAGCCTGACTAGCTTAGTCTGCAAGGCTATGGAGAGGATCATCATGGAACTCATAAACAAAGACATTGGGGACCTACAGACACTAGATCCTACCCAGTTCGGCTTTGTCAAGGGCAGATCCTGCCTTTTGAACCTGGTTGACTTCTTTGAAACAGTCACCAAAGCCATAGATGAAGGGAAGGTAGTCCACACAGCCTATCTGGACCTTGCAAAGGCATTTGACACAATACCCCACTCGGGCATCATAGATAAGCTATCCAGCTTAAATATAAACCCCTATGTCACAAGATGGGTCGCAAACTGGCTCAAAGACAGAACCCACAGAGTGAGAGTTGCTGGAGCCATGTCAGACTCGAAACCGGTCACAAGTGGCATCCCACAGGGTTCTGTCCTGGGACCACTCTTGTTCGGCATATACTTTCCCGAGGTACAGGCAAATGTGGGAGGACTATGGCTCACCAAGTTCGCAGATGACTGCAAACTGTGCACCATAATCAACTCTCCAGCTGACACAAACATCCTTCAAAAAGGTCTCGCAGAGACAGATGACTGGTGCCAGTGCCATAGTTTAAAGCTTAATGCCAAAAAATGTATAGTCATACCTTTTGGCAAAAACAATGTGCCCACAAATTACCACATAGGCGGAAACCCATTAAGTACAGAGAAAGTTATTAGGGACCTGGGGACCCAAGTTGATAGCAATCTCTCCTTTGAAAATCACATTGCCAAAGTGGTTAGAAAGACCTTCTACATAGCCCACCTCATCACGAAGGGTTTCACATCTAGATCAAGAGAGGTAATCGTGCCCCTTTATTCATCCCTCATCAGGCCCATCATAGAATACAATGCCCCTTTGGGATGTACCTTACCCGACACCTGCAGCAATTAGAAAGACCCCAAAAGTATCTCACCAAGAGGATCAAGGGTCTCAAACAGATGCCATATGCTGCTCGGTTAAAAACTCCAGCTCTACTCAGTTGCATACCGCCTACTTGAGGCGATCTATGCCTGACATACAAAGCTATGTCAAATCCAGAATTAATGGACATGCTCCACCTCAGTAAATCTAAATCTCTTAGAGCCACACGCTCGAGGGACTTGAACCTCAGCACAGAAATAAATAGAACTTGCTGGAGGGACAGGTTCATAACCCAGAGGCTCCCTTCGCTCTGGAATAGAATTCCAGTTCATGTGAGGCAGAGCACCTCACTGAATCTCTTCAAGAAGAATCTCAATAGGTGGATGGGGGATCGTAGGTTTGTCCCAGGGATTACTCCCGTGTCACTATTAGACAGAGGCACAGTAAACTAAACCTTAAAAAGGGCACAGTATACTCAAATCAAGGGGTGGCGTAAGCCATACAGAATCGGGCTAGGCTTATAATTCCCCCAGGGCAGATAGCCTAGTATGAACCTATGAACCTATGAACCTATTAGCCAAATCAGCAATTACAAAAATAGTTCATGTAATGAGATGAAAGTAATGGGAAAATACATACATTGAACACAGATAAAAGTGTCACACATTTTTTTGCACCATGGAATGTCTTACGGGCACAGGGCATCATTTTTACTAACCTTGTATGCTGTGAATGTTCAAGGATTATACATAACACAGAATGTCAGTTTATTTCTGCAGAGTGCATTTACAGTTCTTGCCCTTTATATTTCAAAGTAGTAAATGTACAGCAATAATCCTAGTCAAGTATTTAAGGAATAATAATAAAATGTAAGCTTTGAAATTATAAAACTGTTCTGAATAAGGCTAGCAAATGCTAACATGGCATTCTTTTAGGAAATGAAAAGTATTAAAGCAGTAACCCACGCCTGGGTGTGGGTAATGCTGGATTTACCCACGGTTGGTGTGGTTTGGTCATGAGGGTGAAGCCTGAATGGCCAAACAAAGACAACCGTGGGTAAATCCAGTATTACCCACACCCAGAAGTGGGTTATTGCTATTATACAATGACATTATTTAAGAAAAAAATACTTACTTTTCTTAAATAATGGCATTGTATAATGCCTCCTTGCTGCCTTCCGCAGCTGTCTGGTATTCTGCGGCAGTTCTGATGTACTACGCATGCGTATGCCTACACAGTACATCAGAGCTGTGGGTGAAAGCAATGGAGAAAGCAAGATCTCCGTTGCTTTTTACAAAGTGTCTCGCTATGTTAAAGGAGTTTAACATAGCGAGACAGCTTTAAAAAAGCAATGGAGAATCTCTGTTGCTTTTTTTAAAGCTGTCTCGCTATGTTAAACCCATTTAACATAGGGAGACAGCTTTAAAAAAAGCAACGGAGAAAGGAAGATCTCCGTTACTTTTTTTAAAGCTGTCTTGCTATGTTAAACTCCTTTAACATAGTGAGATAGTGTCTAAACAGCAACGGAGATCTTGCGTTCTCCATTGCTGTAAAAAAAGACTTATACTAATGGAAAAAGTCCAGGCGACCGGACCTTTGTCCATTAGTATAAGTCTGATTTACAACGTGCACACTGACCAATCAGCGTACACATTTTGGAATATTAATGGGGGGTCGTTGTATAATAGTAACATTTACCTAAGTTCTACCAAGTTGGTGTTACTGAAGGATTCTTTTCATTCTATGAGGCAGTGAAACAATTTCGCTGATCTTTGCAGTTTCCTGTCCCATGACACTTTTCACCAAAATTCCAACATTTCCATCAGTGCTGCTGCCTTCCTCCAGTCTCTCACAGAAGAAATACTGGAGATTACTTTCCTTTATTTCTTTCATTCCTGAGTTCTAACAAGATTTATGGAAGCATTTTCTCTTAGAGTGCAATCTTATACTCAACCGCATTGACAGTTTTATATATAAAGTGTATTCAGTGGCCCCCTCCCTCATGCCAAGAGTCTGCTGCCAACAAACCACCAGCTTCCTCCGTCAGTGGCATAACCACTCACCTACCTTCTTTTGTGGCATCTGCATACATATGCCATTTTAAAGCATTTGATCCTCAGTTACAATCTAACAATATTGTATTATGGTTCCAAACAGGTACTGTGCACTTCTGTGATTGATGAGGGGTTATGAATGCATTGTAAGACACAGATTAAAGATCATGGAGGCAAAAAGAGGAAAGTATATACCCAAACTAAATGCTTAGGAGGTGATGGGCACTGTATAGGTCAGGGCAGTCAGTCCAATCCAATGACCTGAATGTAATAATTAAGTCAGCAGAGTAAATGAATGGAAGACTGTCAGATTCAGGAAACTTCTACTGGGCAAATAGAATACTTCCAGATATAGAACAAAATGTCAAAATTTGAGGAACATTATTTTCCTATAATGCCTTTAATTTGGGGGGGGGGCTGTACTTTTTTCATTGTGGATTTAGTCATCACACTGACACAGCAGATGGCATTGCTGCCTCGGTATGCTTGGCTCACTAATTTTGCTGCCTGTCTTCCGTAAATATTTTATTTCTTTCACTTGCTTCTGGTTTCTTCCATGAATCCACTAAATATAATCTTTTTATCATTTCTTTATATCATTTTAATCTGTCTCAAATATTTTCGATCTGTTTTCCATGTCTTTATTTTTCTCTTATAA
This sequence comes from Protopterus annectens, assembly GCF_019279795.1. Taxonomy (NCBI): domain Eukaryota; kingdom Metazoa; phylum Chordata; order Ceratodontiformes; family Protopteridae; genus Protopterus; species Protopterus annectens. Next base: position 829,388,030 of record NC_056727.1, on the reverse strand, counting down.
TTTTAAAACATACAAGTCTTCTTACATCATCTTGTCTTCTTTCTCAACATTTCTTCCCAAAAGGATTTATGCTTAGGTCTCAGTATAGAATATATAATGAATCAACTTCCTTTTATACTTTTGCTGATACAAAAGATAAATGTAGAGACAAAAAAGCCATTTAGGTCAATTAGCAGAAATCCTTCATTTGTATATGCATTATATACCATCACACTTTTTACAGGGTTCAGTCTGAACCCCCACAAATATATAAATACCAAACCTAACATCTCTTTCTCCAGACCCTGAATGGCAAATGTATTACCCACATATAATAGCTAGATGATTTATCACTAATGTAGTTTTAGAAATGCTTTCATTCTGAATACTTTAAGCGTTTTTGTACATTTTTATTTTTTTTACCTTTTCTAACCATTCTTTCTACATTTTGCTGTGCACTTCTTTTGATCCAGATTGTATGCCTAATAACTCTATACTTTTTTTGAGAAAACTCCTGTTACTTGAGTGATGCTGCCAAGCCCTCAGTCTGCATGTTTCTTTATTCAAAGTTTAACTCCACCTTCCATACTCTTCCAGCATGACTAGTACAGCTTCTTTCAACAATTAAACCAACGTCTATTCACACCACTGGAAACGGGTTCTAGGATAGGAAGCACTGCCATGCGTAGCACAGAAAAGTAAAAACAGTCCCAAATTTATTAAAATTTGTTTAAAACAGAATCAGTTAAGCGCTTTCATCAATTACATTGACTTCTTCAGAACATCTTAACAACTTCTCCTAAAAGTTTATATGTGCTGTGCAATTAATTCTCCAATTAAACAATTAGTGGCAGAGTTACCTTCTTAAAGTGCACCAGTGCCATAACCTTTTTCCTTGTAAAATTTCACTCAACAGTCACCATTAAATGTACAGAGAGCTTAATATATCAAATTAATGCCATAACATTAGTGGTCAATAATCTTTACTCCACCTCACCCTTTAGCTTCTAATATAGCCTTTACTGATATAGCATCGTTTAAACCAGGGTATGTGGTAGAATTCAAGAGTATTTGCCATTTAGACTCACTCTCATTCAATTTCTTAGTAATAGTTTCCCCTCTGGGGTTACCCTTAATTTGTTCTATTATGGCAAATTTAAATTCTTTACAACCTTGACTGTTAGATAAATGTCTATACAGCGCGTTGGTCTCATCCTTTCTCCTTATACAATATGTATGTTCATATATCTTGTTTCTAAGACATCTATCTGTTTTCCCCACATAGTAACAGGGACATAGGGTACACTTAGCTAAATAAACCACATGTTGGGTACGACAATTACCATTTTGAAAATAGACCATGGTCTGGTTGATATTCTCTAACCTCATCTTCGTACTAATCATAATGGCCCAACATTGGTTACAATTGCCACATTTTTGTGTACCCCTCCCTGTTCTTCTGTGTGCTGTAGAGTCTTTCCTCATTTCAAACAATGTTTTAAGACTGAAACCGGTTTTAAATACGAACGAAGGCTGTTCGCCCAGTAACTTGAAAATATTGTCATCAGATTTTAAAATATTCCAGTTGTTACCTATAATCTTTCTAACTTCCTTATCAAAGTGTCCGTATCTTATAATACAAGACCGGTTATGTGGGTTGTCTTTTGGTTGATTCAAATTCTTAAATATGTTTCTCTTTCCACTACCTAATATAGGTTTGTATTTATTATTCCATTCAGACCTAACATATTTAATAGTGTCATGTACTAGGGATATAGGATAACCTCTATTTAAAAACATTTTGCCTATGACATTAAATTCCTCCTCTAATTCAGCTAGTTCAGATGTCATCCTAGCTGCCCTTATACACTGCCCCTTAATAATACTTGCTTTTTGTTTGTATGGATGACAGCTTGAATATTCTAAGTAGCTGTTACTAAACGTACTTTTTCTAAATATTTTAGAGGCAAAATGACCATTGACAGTGTGTACATAGGTATCCAAATAGGAAATCCCATTACTGTTGAAATTGTAAGTAAATCTTAAATATTGAGTAGTTCCATTTATGTAATCTATAAATTCATTTAACTCATTCTCAGACCCTGTCCACAACATAAAAATGTCGTCCAGGAATCGTACATAGCATTTTATGTGTGAATTCCATTTCCCTTGTAATACGTATTGTTCCTCCCAGTCCAATAAAACTAAATTGGCAAACATAGGCGCACATGCCGCCCCCATTGCAACACCATTTTTCTGTTTATAATATTCTCCTTCATAATAAATAAAGTTGTTTCTCAATACTATTTCCATAAATTCCAAAATCAGTTGTATTTTGTCCCAGTGGAATCCACTGTATTTTTGAATGCTGTTCTCAAATCTCCTAAGACCATCTTCTTCCGGGATACATGAAAATAGTTCCATTACATCAATGGTAACAAATGTGATATTATTACTGAATAAATCTTGTGTTAACCTAGACAAAAAATCCCAGGAATCAATGATTATATGATTGATTTGACTATATATATTTTTCAACCATCTATCTATCACCTGACCAAAAGGGAAGGTTTTAGACTTGTTCCCTGAGATGATAGGTCTGAATGGGGGATCCATAAGATTTTTATGGATTTTGGGTATCCCTACAATGGTCGCCATAACTGGATGTTTCACCTGTAAAAATTCATATATATCTGTGTCAATTCTATCGTCCATTAACAAATCCTCTAATAATAAATCTATTTTGTGGTATGCAATGTTTGCCTCATTCAGAGATGCTACCTCATAATTACCTGTATTGAGTAAGATAGTATGTATTTTATTCACATATTCTAACTGGTTGTACAACACTATCCCTCCCCCTTTGTCAGGTTTCATAATTCTAATTTGGTTGTTTTCCTGCAGTTGTTTGAGGGAGTTATACTCTATTTTCGTTAAATTGAAGGACATTTTTTTGTTGTTAACTACATTAAAAGCTTTATATATTTCATCTGTGACTACTTTGTCAAAAGTAGCCAAGGTGGGATTAGTTGGGGGAATGAATGTACTTTTTTTTCTAAGAGGTTTTTCAATAACCGCAGTTCTATTGTTCTCATGAAAAAAGGCGGCTAAATTTAATTTGCGCAAGTATAGTTTAAATTCCACAATATAGTCAACAATATTACATTTAGATTTAGGAACATATTTCATTCCTTTCGCAAAAAGACTGAAGTGTCCAATATCAAGCTTAAAATCTGTGTAATTGTACACACTAATGTCCCCCATACTAGAATGTATGTTGTTGTGATACACAATATTTTCAAGTTACTGGGCGAACAGCCTTCGTTCGTATTTAAAACCGGTTTCAGTCTTAAAACATTGTTTGAAATGAGGAAAGACTCTACAGCACACAGAAGAACAGGGAGGGGTACACAAAAATGTGGCAATTGTAACCAATGTTGGGCCATTATGATTAGTACGAAGATGAGGTTAGAGAATATCAACCAGACCATGGTCTATTTTCAAAATGGTAATTGTCGTACCCAACATGTGGTTTATTTAGCTAAGTGTACCCTATGTCCCTGTTACTATGTGGGGAAAACAGATAGATGTCTTAGAAACAGGATATATGAACATACATATTGTATAAGGAGAAAGGATGAGACCAACGCACTGTATAGACATTTATCTAACAGTCAAGGTTGTAAAGAATTTAAATTTGCCATAATAGAACAAATTAAGGGTAACCCCAGAGGGGAAACTATTACTAAGAAATTGAATGAGAGTGAGTCTAAATGGCAAATACTCTTGAATTCTACCACATACCCTGGTTTAAACGATGCTATATCAGTAAAGGCTATATTAGAAGCTAAAGGGTGAGGTGGAGTAAAGATTATTGACCACTAATGTTATGGCATGTAATGATATATTAAGCTCTCTGTACATTTAATGGTGACTGTTGAGTGAAATTTTACAAGGAAAAAGGTTATGACACTGGTGCACTTTAAGAAGGTAACTCTGCCACTAATTGTTTAATTGGAGAATTAATTGCACAGCACATATAAACTTTTAGGAGAAGTTGTTAAGATGTTCTGAAGAAGTCAATGTAATTGATGAAAGCGCTTAACTGATTCTGTTTTAAACAAATTTTAATAAATTTGGGACTCTTTTTACTTTTCTGTGCTACGTGTGGCAGTGCTTCCTATCCTAGAACCCGTTTCCAGTGGTGTGAATAGACGTTGGTTTTGTTGTTCTTACTGCTGGAGTCATATTTTATTTCTTTCAACAATTACTGTTTTTCATTATTACAATAATGTCATCTGCATACAAACCAAACAAAAAACATGAAATGGGTAACTCTTCCTGGGAAAAGGCTTCAGATTCATGGATGATTGTGTCTCTGATTATATCAACATTATTATATGTTCAAGACACTGATGCCTTGAAATTCAACTTTCGAGCTATGCTCTAAAAGTACTGTTAAAATCAGTTCTTGCTCTGCAGTAGTGCATAACAAGTTTAACTTTTTTCCGATTTTGAAGTGTAATCATGGCGCTCCATGTACTACAATAATGTTACAGCATTTTATTGCTGTTTCAGTAGATACATGCTTTTGTATTTTTTTTTCCAAGTTAAATGCCATCTTGACTCATCAAACAGAATTAAATGAAACTATTGATAATGGCAGTTGAGCAAAAGAGACTTAAAAGTCCATACTGGCTGCAACTCAGTGAAGACATTTCTTTTTCTGAGTTGCTTTTATCTAAGTGTTGATTATTTTAGTGACATGACATTGGCGGGTACAACCCCTATGTGGAGGTACAGGATGCTGCCCCTACCCCAGCCCCCCAAAAAACAGATTCTGTAATTTTTTCCTCTTTGACTTTCTCACTTCAAAGAAAGGACAATTTCAAATAATTTTCTTTGAACGGGCTTGCTTGTGGTTCAGGTTTGGTTCCAGCTTATGACCCTTAACCAATTGTTTCATCTCTAGTCAGATAATTATTATAGCACTTTGAAGTGTACTCACTACATGACATTTTAATTAAATTCTAGTCTAATACTATGTACTAGATATGTATAGTGAGCATTCATAATATATTAAAAGCAAGACACTCAAACTGCTATAAAATCATAGATTAACTTCTTGAAGGGTTCTAACAATTGGCTCTAATGATTTTCAGAGATAAAAAAACAGGATAATACAAGTTCTCTTCTTACCTTACATGGAAGTTCTGAACATTAACATTTCTATAAGGAGCAGTCTTCCTTTGACACCATAGCAAGAGGCCTTCTTTAGCAGATGTTTCTGTAAAACAAGTACTTAAAAGTGTTCATCAAATTCACAACAAAACATTTTTCACATCCAATAACTTCCTTATCTGCAGAGCAAAACACTTTAAGCAACCATAGAAAGGATGAACGCATTTTACAGTACTATATTATTTTGAATCGTCATGTCATTAAGAAACAGAAGCAACACTATGCAGAATTTAAAAGCACATGAGGATCATGTACCAAATGCAGACCGATCATTTCCCTGCCTAATAGATAAGCTGAAAACAGTGTCTACATTCTTGAAATCTATCTTATTCCTGTCCTTAATATTCTTTTACAGTAGGACAACCTGTAACTTCTTCTAAAAGTTGTTTCAAACACTGTCATCTACTGCTTGAAAGCTGGCAACTCATTCCAATCAAAATGGCATTTGTGGCATGCGATTTTGTGGCAATGGGATCTATACAAATAGTTAGCTTTTGCAGTAGGAAAAGTATACTTCAAACTTAGGATACTGTTTCACTAATCAGAATTCAGTGACTTTAGAATTAATAAATAAATATATATATATATATATATATATATATATATATATATATATATATATATATATATATATATATAGGGTACAGAGATGTAGTAAGCTCATACTAATTATATATATATATATATATATATATATATATATATATATATATATATATATATATAAAATAGCAGGTGCATGAATCTCCTTCCACAAGAGAGTATGAAAGCTTGCTCTGATATAATACTGTCTTTTTTTCATTTTCATCTGTGGTTACTTTGATTAGTTCTCTTTTGTTGAATAGCAATTGGTATGTTTTTACCAAAGCAAAATGCTGTCAGTTAAATAAATGTTTTGTTTCATTAGTGTTCTTGTAGAATTTATCAATGGTCATATTTTGATCTCTCTTCTTGTGCATAAAAGTCATTGCATTATTTAACTCCACTGATCCCACTGACTTACTGGAGTCACTTGGCATAAGTCAACACCTTACTTATGGGTGATTTTAGTTATCTTACTATCAACTGGAAAACATACATTACCACAAACATGCTGGCTCAGAGGTTCTTGGACTTTCTCAATGCAAATGCCCTGTAACAGCTCATCAGCACACCCACAAGAGGCTCAAATGTCCTAGACATAGTACTCACTAACATGGGATACCATTGTACCACCCCACCCCCCCGTGTAATGTTTTTCCTGGTAAAAATGGACCATAAATCAGTCTCATTCGATGTAATTAAAAGACCAGATATCCCATCAAGCTCAAAAAGGCTTAAGAATTTTTCAAAGGCAAACTACCTCCTATGCATCTGGAGTGTTTCTCCCCGGGACTCCACTGAAAATTGGCCTCATTCCAAGTCGGACATTCCCAGTTGACAAATGTTAAATAAATAAATAAATAAATGATGGTATGAGGAGTTTCAAGGCCCCCTTGAATGCAGATAACACAGACTCCTATGCAGAGGTGCACACCATGCCCTGTATAACCCCTTAAGCAGTTGTACAGAATTGGCTGTGCCTGACCAGATTAAAGCCAGGTCTTGCCAAAAAAAAAAAAAACACTCCCTGGTGGACCCCTAGTATAAAGAGGCTAAACAACAAGAGAAAGAAACTAATGTCCAAGAACAAAAGAGACCTGACTCAGTAAAGGAAGAAAGCCCTCTCTAGCTTAAACAAACAAATTGGAGATCTTGTCAGGTGCTTCAGAGCTAATTATGAAGCAAAAATAGCCTCCCTAGCTAAGGATAATCACAAGGCATTCTTTAACTATGTCCAAAATCTAAAAAGGAATACCCAGCTATGCACTGAACTGGTTGTGGTTGGCACCACCCATACTCAATCAGAAGTAATAACCAACCTGCTAGCTGATAGATTTGGAGCAAACTTCACCCCCTGTCCCCTCCAGTCACCCCCCCCAAAGTATACCTATCACCATTCCTCAGCCTATTGTCTCAAGAGAGCAGGTCATCTTGGTGCTCTCCAAATCCAAAAATGTGGCATCACTGGGACCAGAAAATGTCCTAGGCTGCCTTTTAAACAACTTAAAACATGACCTAGCAGACCCACTTGGATCCCTGTTTAACTATAGCCTGTGAATTGGCTATGTTCTGGTGGAAAGAAGGACAGCAACAGTAATCTCTCTGCACAAAGGAGAACCATCAACAGACCCTGTGAATTGTAGGCCCATAAGCTTGACTAGCCTCATCTGCAAGGCCATGGAAAGAATCATTATCGCCCTTATTAACAAGAACATAGGTAATCTTCAAATTCTGGATTCAACCCAGTTCAGATTTATTAAAGGTAGATCATGCCTGTTAAACATGGTTACTTGCATACTGCCTATCTTAACTTAGCCAAGGCATTTAAAGCAATCCCACACTCAGGTATTATAGAGAAATTCTCTTGGGAATTAACCCCTATATTTCCAGATGGGTAGCCAACTGGCTCACCTACAGGGTACATAATGTCAAAGTGGGTGATGTCACCTCTATCAAAAGACCAGTCACCATTTGCATGTCACAGGATCCTGTGCTGGGCTACTTACTGTTCAGAATTTATTTCTCAGCAGTCCTGACAAACTTGGACGACATGTGGCTGACCAAGTTCGCTGACGACTGCAATTTGGGATCAATCACCGAATCCCCCAATGATGTTAATATACTGCAGACAGGGTTAATGCAGACAAATGATCAGTGCCAAAGCCATGGATTAAAGCTAAATGCAAAAAAGGCATTATTATTCACTTTGTGAAAGCTGCCATCCATGCTAATTACATTATAGACAGTACCCCACTAAGTGTAGACCCAGTGGTACATGATCTGGGTACTGAGGTTGATAGCAACCTGAACTTTGACCACCACATATCCACAGTAGTAAGGAAATCCTTCTTTGTGGCACATCTTATAAGTAAAGGCATCTCATCTAGATCTACACTCAGCCCTCATCAGACCAGTAATTGAGTACAATGCTCCCTTTTACATGTACCTCACCAGACACCTGCACCAATTGGAGAGACCACAACAGTTTCTCACCAAGAAATTAAAGGATACACAAAACAAGTCTTATGCGGAAAGACTGAAAGTTCTGTCACTATATTCTGTCTCCTGTAGGTTGCTAAGGAGTGACCTGTGCATAACTTACAGGGCAGTCTCTGACCTTGCACTGGTGGAAATGCTACACATTTGTAAATCAAATTGCACATGGGTCACTCACTCCAGGGATCTTAACCTAGCCTCTGACATGAACAGGTCATGCTGGAGAGATATATATCTCCCAGAGACTGACACTTTTCTGGAACAACCTTCCAATTCATGTGAAACAGAGTCCCTTTCTGACCCTCTTCAAATGCAACCTAGATATATGGATAGGTGAATGGAAATTCACTCCTGGCATGGCGCCCATGTTTCTGCTGGACAGAGGAACTCATTATTTACTACCATAGACTCTTACCTCTGTGAACCTCACTCACCTAACCACCGTCAACTGGGGCAACTTGGGATAAATATGGCTAGGCTTGTAAGGGATGCAGGGCTGTTAACTAGTAATCCTCTATGAATTTATGAACTTGTAATATACTTTGCATCTCAAAAGTATATGTATTCACTTGTTTTTATCTCTGTCTCTTCAAATGTCTGATGCATACACAGGACCTTTATCATTTTGAGTATCTTCATCTGAATTGCCGCCTCCACTTCTATGTCTTTGCAAAGCTGGGTCTTTAGGACTGTATGCAGTACTTCAGAGGGGATCTTATTAAATGGCTGTACACTGTGAGAACAGTATCCTGTTATATACATGTTAATCTATTTCCTTTGTATCAAAGTATCCTCAGCTCTCCTTACTACCTACTCACACTGTTTACTTTAGATCATCAGATTCATATTTGTTATTAGCATTTCTCCTCTAGCTATACAATCAGCTTTTATTTCTGAGGTAAAGTACTTTGAACATCTTTGCACTGAGTGTAAGCTGCCTTATTACCAAACTTTTTTTTCCAGACTTCCAATCATTTTTAACCCAATTCTCTCATGTAACAACTCTTTTGCAATGTGTCATCTTCAAAGTGGCAAATGCTTCCATTTCTTCCAGACCCGTTGCAACACCAATGTAAAGGCTTAAAAAGGTCAAGGTATAGTATTAAAACCTGTGGTATCCTACTAGAAATATTCTTTTCTTTAGAAATAGTCCTGTTTAGCACTGCTTTCTGTCAGTGGCTCAGTGGTAATATCTCTGCCTTACAGCTTCTGGGTCCAGTGTTCTTTTGAGATCTCAGGTCACTGTGTGGAGTTTGCATGTTCTACCCAATAGCATTGACCCTCTTTTTTCCATTTAGTACATGGGGTCAGGGTGTCACATCAACAATGATCTTCGTCTTGAAACAGTGTTTACACCACTGGATATGTTCTACCACATTTAACTAAATCAAAGGAAATTAATTAAACAAACTGGAATAAACCAGCTGTCCCAACAACCATCACTGACATAGTGGTTTTAGCTTATAAAAAAGGACATGGCATTTTACTCTGATGAAAGCTAAGTAAGATTACATTACTGTCTCCTCCCACAAGACAGTATGAAAACTTGCTCAGATATAATACTGTTTTTTTTTTTCATTTTCATTTGTGGTTACTTGATTAGTTCTCTTTTGTTGAATAGCAATTGGTATTTTTTAACAAAGCAAACTGCTGTCAGTTAAATAAATGTTTTGTTTTGCTTTATTAGTGTTCTTGTAGAATTCATCATCAGTGGTCATATTTTGATCTCTGTTTTTGTACATAAAAGCCATTGCATTATTGAACTCTGCTGATCCCACTGACTTACTGGAGTCACTTGTCATACAGCCAACACCTTACTCGTGTGTGATTTTAGTTATCTTACCATTGACTGAAAAACATACATGACCACAAACATGCTGGCTCAGAGGATCATGGACTTTCTCAATGCAAATGCCCTGTAACAGCTCCTCAGCATATGAAGTAATAGAAGACATGGTATAACATGAGATGATGCAAGAATATGTTGAAGGGTGTGACGTTGTAAGAAAGGCAGAGGAACATGCTGGAGATTAAGGAGAGTGTATAGCGCCAGTCTATAATCAAATAATAAAGTCAGGATTGTGAGGTTGTCTAATACAGAGGTAGTGTATTAGTTAATCATAAAACACATTATAACAATTTTATCCAAAAGTTTTATGTTTTTCCAACACTTTTTTACAACTTGTGTGAGATGCCACATCCATGATTCTATGTACAACTTATGTAAAATCTTCAGCTGAGAAGCTTAAATTAATGTTTGATTTTTTTCGGGAGTGCATTGGATGGACATGGTTATTTTCAGGAAAGGTAGTAGAAGGTCGGCTACTTGTAGATTGTGTAACGAAAGGACATTTTCCAAGTGAGACTTATGGATAGAAAGGATTCAGTTTACTGACAATAACTGACCAAATGCTGCTTGGCTAAATCTGACACCACCAGAATTAAGGTATGTTGAATCCTGGCCATTGAGAAACATAAAGGAGGAGATGGAGACAGTAATTTACTAGTCTTTCCCTTTAAACTAAAGTACCATAACACTGGAGATTCTTATATAAAGTTAAAAGGGGGTACTGAGCCAGATGGCTTGCCTTCCCTTTTTAGGGAAATTTCAGATTTGCAGGTTTTGAGTGAAAGTCAGTGATTCAAAGCTCAGCGAATTCATGTTTGCTGTAGTGTAGTAGAAACCCCTGGGAGGACATACAGTAACTAAAATACATAGGTACTGCAGACAATAATAATCTGGCCATCCAGGTCTGTCTGTTTACCTGCCTACTAATTCAGTTGTTGATCCCAAGCTACAAATAGCCTGCCATCTACTACCTTTCTTGAAAATAACCATGTTCATCCAATGCACTTTTAAACTCTGGCATTATTTCTGAGTTCTGTACATCCTCTGGAACTCTGTTCAATTTATCACCTACTTTGCGAAAAAGAGTATGACAGCAAAAAACTACATGAGTGGATGATATCCTAAAGGTCAACAAAGTGGGAAAAAGATGGAGGATGAGATTTATGAAGCCAGTACACAATGCATACAAAGTGTCATACTAAGCAGAAACACTGTTTACAGGCAAATGGGGACAATGAGTGTGTCCTTTGAAAGACTGATGACCATAATTAAAATCCTCAGAACAGTGAGAATGTAAGTGTGAATCAGGTGGCTATATAATAATTCTGAGACTGCAGTTTCTCTGAGTACTCCCCCCTACTCCAAGTTATAGTGACCTCAGTTATTATATATAAATAGGGTATGGAGGTTCAGCACCCCCAAGGTAGGGATACAAAGGGGGTGAAGCCCTCTTGCAAAAATGGTTTAAAACTGTAAGGCTAAGTTTTAGAATTTGTTGATTTTTGCAAGAATCAGATTAATTTTTGGTGCTGGGACTCATGTTGACAGGTCTCAAACTTCTGAATGGGAGCTGTGGACAATGGGAACATGGTTGGTCTGAAGCTGCACAGCAATATGTGTGTATGATGTATGCAAATGTAAACCATCCACCAGAGATGCACTCATAAATGGAGCAGCAGCACATTTCAAAGTATTTCTATCACATATAAAAAATTACTAATTACAGCATCAGAGAAGATCGAGGCAACACAGAGAAACTCTGCAGCAAATAAAAAACTGAACAATAATTCAGTTTTCATTATAAATATTCTTTCTGCAACAGTGGAAGAACAGCCACCAGCAGTGGTATTGATGTACCACGGAGACCAAAAGTGCTGTTTTTAGGTTCTGATTTCAATGTTTAGTTCTAACTATGCAGGAGTAGATAAACTGATGTAGTGTGAATGCCAGTGCATATTTATTTATTTATTTAACATTTATTTACCGGGAAAGTCCGGCTTGGAATGAATCCAGTTTTCAGCAGAAGCCCGGGGAGAAACGCTCCAGATGCATGTCTTTGTAATGTGGGAGGAAACTGGAACACCCGGAGAAACCCACACGAACAGAGGGAGGACATGCAGACTCTGCACAGAAGGTACTCTAGCCGAAAATAGAACTGGAGAACTTTTTGCTGTGAGGTGACTACACACTCAATATCTCAGCTCTGTGACTAGTGTATGGCCACAGAGGTGTGTGGAGGAAGTACATGGCCACTCTTACCACAGACATTCTCAGTACAGCAGTGTGAATTCAAGAAGTTGGTAGATTTCTACAGCCAGCTGGTATGCCACAGGAATTTCACAGGCATTAGCCAGCAGGAAATTACAATAGTTTCTAACATGAACAATCGTGATGTGATTTTTATTAAAGTGCTTTATGGACTGGCTCCAGTCATATTTTACTTATTTTTTTTTTATTCATAGAGTATAACAATTCCTAACATGCCTGATGCTGCATAGATCCAGATGCCAGCAACATGGTATCTGGAAAAGCCATCAACACAGCATTGACTGAAGTTCATTCAGCTGAGGCTTGGAGATTAAATGAGCAATCCATTCTACCTCAAGATAGATAACCTTGGACAGGCAGTAATATTGTACAGAAGGTAGTGTCTCATGCATGAGGCTCTAACTTCTGTACACTCTTTCTATCTGTCCAAGAGTATATAAGAGGTAGAGCCCCTTGAACAGAGTGGTGGAATTTGTCCCAAATGAAAAACCTCAACAGTGGGTTGCCTTCCACGCTTGACCAGAGGGACGTTGATCCATACAGTAGTGATGTGGTAAACTGCATTTCTATAACATATGAAGAAAGGTCCCAAAATCATGCAAGGCTTCTATGATAAGCAGACTACCTGGAATTTCAATTCACCCTCAAAAAAATAGCTGAAAGCTTAAATCACTGAAAACTCATTTCACTGAATCACATTTCACTGAATATAAGTACTGTTGGGCAAATAAAACATATATGCCCTTTTCCCCACTGTAGTGCAATCCTGGAGTTAGTATATATAGTTAGGGGGTGTGGGGGGCATAGCCCCCACATTGGGGGGGTGTGGGGGCATAGCCCCCACCTACTTAGCATTTATATTTATGAATGTCATTTCACACAAAGCTAACAATATAAAATCAAAAGTAGGTGGGGGGCTACACCCCCCCCCACACACCCCAAAGTGTGAGGGCTGTACCCCCCCAACTATATATACTAACTCCAGGATTGCACTACAGTGGGGAAAAGGGCATACACATTTTATATTCCCAACAGTACTTACATTCAGTGAAATGTGATTCAGTGAAATGAGTTTTCAGTGATTTCAGCTTTCCGCGATTTGGTGTGAGTGTTCTGAAATTCAGTGAAATGAGTTTTCAGTGAATCAAAAAAAAAAAAAAAAATATATATATATATATATATATATATATATATATATATGGATCTATGTCAGATGATTGACTTTTCGGAAACTCAAAAAAAAAATAGAGACCATATGATCGAGTTTCTGAAAACTTTGAACATAACCCCCCCCCCCCACGAAAATCTATCTTTTTTTACATTTTTACAGGGGCTGCCCCCCACCACCTACAAATTATATATACCAACTATGAGATTGCCCCACAGTGAGGAAAAGGGTAAATTTTCCGATCATCTCTGTACAGCGATCTCCATTCAAAAGTTCTGAATTTTCAAAAACTTGATCATATGGGCTCAACCATACAGAGTTCGAGTTTCTGAAAAACTTGATCAGCTGATAGGAACCTATATATACATATATATATATATATATATATATATATATATATATATATATATATATATATATATATAGATATAGATATATATGAGTCTATTTTGTTTCATTGAAAGCTCATTTCACTGAATTTCAATTCACCCTGTCCAAATTGCTGAAAGCTCAAATTACTGAAAACTCATCTCATCTCACTGAAGTGAAGTACTGGCATTGTGTAGAGTACTGTAAGGCAAGCAAAAGCTATATGCCCTTTTCCCCACTGTAGTGTGATCCTGGAGTTAGTATATATAGTTAGGGTGTGTGTGGGGTTGAAGTACGTTGTGAGAGCCATGGGAAGCGTAAAAGGCAATAAAAATATATTATAAATTATGCATGATGCAATTCATTAAGTATAATTACATGGAATGTTCAATGAATAATCAAGTCTAGAGAAGATAAGGGAAGCAAGTCATTTTGCTAAAGTGTGTAAAATGTAGGAAATTAACTAAGAATCAAAGCAAATGCATGGTTGGAAAAAGGAAATAAACTGTTTTAAAACTGGGTAATTAGCATGGTTGGTGCTATGAAGCCAAACAAAAAGTTGATATACTTAGATTTATAAAGATCTTAAGAAAACTTTTAAGAGAAATAAGTATCCACTTTGCAGAAGTGAAGAGTAATTTTGACCATGCCAGGAGCAAAATATATTTTTCTGTGATTAATGCTAGCCATGGATTTTGGTATAGTAAGTAAAGTTGATAAAAATGTTCCAAACTATGTACTTTTACTGTGTCTGTGAAGAATCCAGTTTTTTTCAGACTACCAACTGAAATTTTATCAACACCAGGTGTATTTCAGAGAGTAGTTCTACAAATGTTTGAATGACTGGAAGGTGTTCTTAATATTACTAATGATATACTGGTATGGAGTTAGACCAAAGTAAAGCATGGTAAAAAGCTACAAGAGTTACTGAACAGACTGAAGCAGTGCAACCACAAACCCTGCATATATAAAATCAGAACTGTAGAGCTGAGATACATAAGGCTATAACTTATATAATTATAATATATAATTATAATGGATATGTTTTTGTACTGCACACCCATGGGAATAATGTGGTTGTCTCATGTTTAATGGAAGTTGGAGCTTCACATGCTTCTTGTGTTTTCAACAAAACAAGTGTACTACATGTTCTGTTTTAGTCTGCTTGTCCTTCCTCCTGCTGTTGTTTGGTGATTTCATAACCATCTGTGCCCCGTAAACCTGCTCCATACTGTAGACACTCAGTAATATGATTATGTCTTTCAGGCTGTCAGACCGACATTTTATAACCTGATAAAATGTCTCTCACTGCTAACTTGTCCATGCATGGTCTCCTACTTTTGGCATTCTGAATGTCGCCGGACTTCAGATATGCAAGGGCTGAGCCAGAGATCAGGTCTCTAATGTCACCTTACCAGGTGCTATGTCCTCAAATCTTAGGTGATCAGACTTTGGAGCTGGATTACCTTTTCTGTCTTCTGCACTGGACCATATGCTCCTTTAAATACAGGAATAGCAGTGTCCATATCCTGCTTAAATGGAATGACTCACTCCTCTCAGCCCATGACACAGATTACATTTTGGTCCATGGCACAGCATCACTCTTGTACTGAAGGCTCATCTCAGCCCATGCAGCAAGTAGAAGGATTTCAAACATTACATGCTCCTTTCAGATCATTCACCAGATAAGGAAGCTTTATTTATCAATGACCTCCCAAAATATCATGCAGACTTTAAAACTTGGCATCTCCCCAACATGTGCACATAGTTAAGAAACTAATGGGCTCCTCTTCTGACTGAAAATCTCTATCACGGAAAAGGTTAAACATTGACAGGACCCTCTCACTGGATGGCTATGTAAACTGCTAATGTGGAGATGTGTATACAGACCAATAAAGACTAGGATGCATCCTATACTTCTATAGCCATGAAGATCCCTAGTTTGAGGAGATCTTTAGGTCCATAAATTCAAAGGGAGGCTGACTCTAGCAAGCAATCTCCTGCTCTCAATGATTACCCCATCAGATATGTCAGGCACCTGACCAAATGCTGTGGTTAATGCCACACACATCAGTACTTTCAAAGACCTTATATCCTAGAACTGATGAGATCCAGATACCATGGCTTTCATCTCCTCTGACAGACTATGCTGTCTGGGTGAAGAATCCCCACTTACACCAAACTGCTTCAGCAGCTGCACTGAAATATAATCATATGCCTAAGGCAAAGTGATCCTTCCTCCAGTCAGGGAATCTGACTTTCTAAACTATTTAAGGAAGCAGATAGTCACACTATCAGTGCTATCTATAAGACAAAATAATTACCAGTCACATAGTATACTTTCAGTGAATTTGTTAGGCAAAGCAGGTAAAATTATAGAAGCTTTATTGGATTTGGAGGACAAGAAACTTGAAAGTCAGCCAACTACAGCCTTCACCAGAAGCCTATGTATGACATGAGAATTATGGTATACTATCATATGTTTGAAAGCACATTTCCGAATGTGCTTAAATGTGAACTGTTTAGCCGAATTCCATAAACATCAAAAATATCGAATTTTGACATTTCCAATCGGTCCACTGCCAAAACAAATGCTGCCATGGGTCAAAAGGTGGCGAGTTTTTGTAATTCTGCACTTTGGTTTTCACAATTTTTGAATTTCGTGGTTTGCAGTACATGACAGCAGTGTCGAAGATGTGGCCGTCGAACTTATGAAGGTATACTGAGAATTATATAGTGTTGCTAACTGAATAAGTGAAGATAAAGGAGATGACATAGTAACATGTTATCACTCCTTATATAAGAATTCATATAAAAGGTCAGATTTTGCATTGTCACTGAGTTTTTCATCATGAATTTCCTCTCATTTGGAGACTATGTGCATTTGTTGCATGTCTAGTAGTCTCCCTTCACATCTAGATTAGGAGAAGAGATTGAAAGGTCATGCACTTCCAGACTTGAGACAATCACTTCCAGTTCGGGACTCTGCTGTTGGCTTGTTAGAGGCTGCTGTGTCTTTATCATATGTATTGCAGCAGTGTTGGTGGCATATCTGTATGCACAGTCAATCCAGAATTTTCTTACATGGATGAATGTCTCCTTTTAGTCCATGAACAATTAACGCTGGGCCAGCTTCACAGATTTCATTTTCTTCCTTTTTGACTGATTTGGGATTATGGCAGACTAAGCCACTTCATAGCTGGCACCAGTCTAGTCTATTAGTTTTGTGGGTTGTCATCAAGATAGCATGGTAACTCACTAGTTCAGTAGTTAAGATCACTGTTACACAGCTCTAGCAGCAATGGTTCCATTCCGACTTCAAACCAGTGTCTCTGAAGACTTTGCATGTTCTCCCAAGCTTGTATAGATTTTCTGTGTGTACTCTGGTTTCTTCCCAAAGACATCCTAACTGATTAGGCACTGTATAGCTGAAAAGGTTCTGATGTAAAAGAGTTAACTTACCCTGTCAACAAATGGAGTTAAGGAAGTCCTCTCCGTGAAAGCTTTTCTTCATTTCATGCACATTTGTAGTTTCGACTATCCTACTGAGCTAGCATACAGCATGAGCCAGGGCAGTGCTTCCTTTTCTAGTGGTTATGGTGGGGGTGATACAGTGTAATGTATAATATTATCCAATGCATACAAGAATCATTCATTAGAAGCAAATCCCATTTACTTGTTGACTAGTCTTGTCATGTCTTAAAATGTAAGGTGCAACAAAACATCCCAAAGAATCTTTCAGTAACTGTTATCAAAGGATATATGTTTATGGGATGAAGAGTGTTTAACATTGCAAAGAATGTATAAGTAGTGCAGACAAACTTGACTAGAGGAACATGCCTCATGTGATAACATGACAATAGGCCTTCTTACTGAGAGGTGTATTATCACATTTGCAGAAAAAAATATTGAGCATTGGTAGCCGAAGAGCAAATATGACAGCCGTCTACATGTTTACAAACTCGTTGGATTTAATCTTCTTAGAATAGGCCTAGAAAATGAGAATGGTGGAGAAACAAATGAGCTTTTAGATAAATAGAAGTATGCTTTTACTTACCTTCCACTGAAATATCTTGAATTGCAAAGCGGAGGATAATAGTCCAGATCATACCCAATGTCATCTTCACGTTTCCATCAACGATTTCTGGGGAGAAAAGAAGAAAGATAATGAGTTCTGTATCGAGTCTGAGCAATCGCTCAGAGTGAGTCATGCAGATCGTGCATCACTTCAGACACAGTAGCTGACTGCCCATGGAATTACAATGCAATGAAACTGCAGCTTGAGACATGAATAAATAGGTATGACTACAAACATTTTTTTTTATTCTTCAGGAAATGAGATAAGAACTGTAAATTAAAGAGTCTGTTTAGCCAGTAGAAGTGTATGTCTCACACCTCACTGTACATGATGTAATTATTGCGCAGTCGCTTTTCTCAGTAACAGTCTATAATGGGATATTTGGTAATGGTACTTTGAGTCAATTATCGTGTTGCTTTTCTCACCTTTCAGCATTTGGAATGGAACTGGTGCTGAGAACTCTCAAAGTGGGTGTTTATCCAATTTAGGTGCACTATTAAGATGAAGGAATATGGATGCTAAGGGGAATTTTTCCTGCAGCTTTATCTAGCACTGGTATAGAGTAGGCCTAAAAAGGTCATCCAGTCTACATCATGGTAACTGATAGGTTTATTTAATGGTTAGGATGAACTGATCTAGTTTACAAATAATTGTTTGCTTATTAAGAATTTCAGAAGCAAATGTAATCTGATGTTATAACATCATAATGGATTTATGTGATTACGGGATCTTAGTAATTTGTTTTTACAACACTTAAAGCAGCAGAAAATATCAAGTCTACCACAAATGTTGCATGCTAGAAGCTCAGAACATGCTTGTTGCAACTGCTCAAACTCCCACTAGCTCAATCACCTGTAATTACTTAGCCCTCCAAACACACAACCATATAACACTCTATGACCTTAATTGAATCCTAATTCTAATCCTAAAACACCCAACCACTTCCTAATCCCAGTCCTTACTTCCTAAAATTAAAAAAATCCCTTCCTGCTCCTAACTCTAAATTCCCTGATCTCTCCCTAACCCAAACCGTAACACTCTCTCCCTGCTCCCTAAATCTAAAACTCTGTTCCTGCTCCCTAACCCTAAAACTGCATTCCTGCTCTCTAACCCTAAAACTCGCCTCTTATTACTGCACTTAGCTCTCTCAAACTCAAATAATGCAATTCAGGTAAGGTGCTGTAGCTGCATGACTGAACTCATATTGGAGTCTGAGTATGAGAGGCAGCCTACACAAGCTACAAGAGGCTCAAATCCTTGTTTCAAGATGGTGGTTTCTGAGTGCTTTGGACTCAAGTGCTTGCAGTAGAACTGAAAATATTACTGGTTTTAGTTCTAGGTTGTAACCACAATATAAGCCACGGTGGTGCAGCGGTAGCATTGTTGCCTCACAGCAAGAGGTTCTCCTGTTCGATTCTCAGCTGGAGTGCCTTCTGTGTGGAGTCTGCATGTCCTCCCCGCGGTTGAGTGGCATTCGAAAGACATGCGTGAATGGGCATGCCTTTTTTGAAGGTTGGGTGTCGGGGTGGCACCTCGGCACCATAAAAATCTACTGCATATCATTAGCAGACCGGAGTTCCACTGTGGCGACCCCTAACCGGGAAAAGCTGAAAGAAGAAGAAGAATAACATTTTGATGCATATTATCTTTAACTCCCAAAGTAATATTATCATATGCATGCATGTTGTAAAATGAATGGAAATGGATCTTTGCAGACTGTCAGTCCATCTTGGCAATATTTTAGGGCACTTGAAAGGCTTGACATTTTCTGTTATAATGTTCTGGAAAATATATTTAGGTAAACATCTGTGCTTTTTAATTATAAATGCAAATGAAAAGCTGCATCTGGAATGTCTGGGTACTGGTTCACATTTCTTGAGCTTTTGTTCTATCTGAATAAGCCAAATGCTTGAAAAATGTCATTTTAGGAGCAAATACATGCTGGTTTTGGTTCTGACTTTATAACAGTACATTATATGTTTTATGTAGCTGCATTTGTCACTTGAAAAAAGTTCCTGGTCACTTCCCCTTATTCAGAACCATCAAAACTCATTCAGTCTATACTAGACATTTAAAAGGGCACAGCTAGCATAGTTTATAAAATTGAATGCAACAATTGGTATCCTTGGAATTAGGTATATTAGTTGGAGTGACTGGGGTGCATGGGATAGTAGATTGGTGAAGTTCAAAGTATAAAAAAAATGTCAGCTATTGCCAGTATGGTCTTCTGGCACTGAGCTAATGTATTTTGAAGTAGCAGGTGTCAGTGGGGTAACCAACACAGAAAAAGCAATATGAATGTTTTTGCAGTAAATGGAACCTATGGGAAATTTGAAAGATTGGCAGATTCCAAGGTCTTATTTAAGGTTATGTCTCTGAAATGGTTTAATATTTCATACTACATTTTTCATAACAAAATATTTTGATGATCAGCTGTTCTTGGTTTGTGGTTTTAGTTACAATGGCAAAGAAATATATACAAAGTGAATTTTTGTGTAACTGTTTTTCATCTAAGCACTTCAAGTGTATACCTTTAGGAACAAATAAGTATTGATTTTAGTTTGATTGATATACTCATCATACTATATTTATGACTTATCGGCATTTTGCATCTTCATCTCTTGGGAGAAAAAATACACACTTGTCCATACTTACCTTAGCCTTAAGGACATTTTATAGGTTGCCAACCTCTAATTTCAGGAAAGTGCATTAGACGCATTGTGAAACTAAGTAGAAAGTAAGTATAATAAAAGCCTTTAGCCTTGTAGTTTCATTTGCAGTTGTGACAGAAGTGTGAACTACTGCCAGATTTGAGCTGCATTTAGACATTTATTTGTGAATTTTTCATAAACAGTGTTACTGGTAAATTTCTGCAAAGTCTGGTGCCTTATACAGTGGTAGAATTACATTAGTAAGATTATTGTATATTCTGCTCCAGGAGTGGTGCTTCATTGCCTTTACGGTTGCTTATATTTCAGTTTTGCTGCTAGAGTCTTATATTCTGCTTATCTTTTACCTGCTTAAAGTTGTGTTCCAGTGCTTTTCTGTTCCATTGTTATTTGTGTCTGGCCCCCAGTGAGTCATTAAACTAAAGATGTTATATTGTCCCATCTTGCCTTCATTCTTGCTGGTTGAGTTCGGAACCCAACATCAGTTCCGACTCAGCCTATTACTAGAGCTTTCACTGGCTCGAGGCTATACCCTATCCCATCATGCTTAGGGAAGATTACCCAGATCTTGTTTGCCACTAAACTAGATTGGGTGCTTCTCACTAGGCTCAGGCTAAGTGAAAATAGTTTACTCAATATTATTCTGTTTTTCCATGATATTTTTGGATAAATAATGTTGTAGTTAGTTACAGTGTTTTAACTCTCACCTTGTGGTGAATTACTAGTTTTTTACTTGTTGTGTTTGTTTGTGGCTGGCTGTCACTTTCTTTAGGCCTACAGCTCCTTCCCTATCCCATTTTCACTAAAAACTTTCTCTTATCTTCACAAATCTGTTTAAGTTAGAGGGTTCGCCATTTCTTTCTTTAGCCCATTTAAATTAGAGGGCTCCCTTTTCTACTTCCTTTCCCTTCCTAAAGAGGTTTCATCATTTAAATTAGAGACCTCTCCTTTGGCTAGAGAAGACCGTCATTTTAGTTAGAGACCTCTCCTCTAGCCTTTTTCTCTTCCCTGCGTGACTGTTCAAAAAAATAAAAAGTAAAGTAGAAAATATATATTTACAGTTAATCTTTACTAGTGTGGTGTTAAATAGTTTTGATACTTTGATAGTTTTTCATAGCTAAATTTGTTATTATCATTAATCTAGTTTCCTGGGCAGTGTTTGTTGTTATTGTTGCTTTCCATTATGTCCAAGGAAGGAAAAGAAGTGAAGCAGTCAGGCTTCAAAAAGTGTGATTCCTGTTCACAAAAAATGTCATTAACTGACAGGCACACTAGTTGTGTCTACTGTTTGGGTGCAGTACACCTTCAAGACTCATGCTCCATTTGTTATGGCTTTAGTTTCAGGGTCCTGCTGGAACACAAAAACAAGCTTATAGTCAGGGGGTTGTTTAAAGTTCCTTTTTCTGAGGCACTAGAAGGGAACCAGACCTTGTCCAAATCTTCTGAATCCCCAAAATCGGATAAGTCAATTAAAAGAGCGTCTTCTTCAGCTCCTACTTCTGAGCCAGTAAAGAAGCTAGCTACAGACACGACTTCAGACCCGAAGGCTTTCCTGCCCAAAAAGACAACTCCTTCAGATTCCACCAATTTCTTTGGAACCGACTAGGAGCCATAGATGGAGCTGATCCTCAACCGTGGAGCCGGTCTCCTCAGTTCCACAGTCATCTATTTTGCAGTTGGTGGCTGGAAGCATCAAATCCTCGACCCCGTTCTCTCAATCCTCCAGGAGTCTATCAGATGACTACATGGAGCAGGTGGTCAGGAGGTTGCTTCAGACTCTGGCTCTGGCCCAGATCCTTTCGAGTCCAGCCCAGAAGGAATTGGAACTGACAACTGCCACTGTCCCTTCTTATATTCCTCCTCCAACCCAAGTGGTTTCGGAGCCAGAGTGTGATGAAGCCCTGAGATTAGAGGGTGAAAGCACTAAGTCTTATAGTATTAAAGTTTTCCAATTGTTTTGTGGTACAATGAGTGTCTTGGTGGCATTATTTGTTATTTTCATTTTCACTTCAGTGTCGTTTGCTCTTTTGGGCGTGTGGTCGTATTTTATTAGAAACAACAACTAACACTGCACAAGCAACCGCACCCACTACAGCCTCAGCTACCAAGCCCATAATGCAAGCTGATACACTACCCAGGACTCTGGTCATAGGGGACTTCATTGTATGACATACTAATGCCCAACTCACTAGGCTAAACAAGGAGAAAATAATGGTCAGTTGCCTATCAGGGGCCAGGATCTGCCACGTTACACATGCACTTAAGTCATTGCACCACAGGTACTAGGAAGATTCAATTATAATCCATGTAGGTGTAAATGACCTGAGACAAATTCACTAGACCATATGAAGAGAGACATTATGGAGCTCTCAGACTATGTGTCACAAGCCGGCATGTGACTAGCATTCAGAAGCATTCTACTTTCACCAAAGTTGATGCCACAATATGAACAGAAGATGACTGACTTAGTTTTTGGTGTCATTCTAGGACATACAATATTTATTGGCATGGGAGGACATGATTAAAAAACCATACTGCTTTGCTAATGATGGTCTACACCTGTCCCATCTAGGCTTTTGAATATTGGCTAAAACTTTATTCTCCTCCGTAGAGCCTTTTTCAGGCAATACCAAATTGACAAACCTTCCAACATAGCAACATCTACTCAAGGAAATCTAAAGGTGTTACTATTCAATGCCAGGAGTCTAAACAAGAAGCTCCATTCCCTCCAAGTTCTACTCACCTCGGAGAATGCAGGAATCTGTGCAGATACTGAGACATGGTTTAAAAAAACAGAAAGTACCCCAGCAGTGCAGGATATCTCAATCTACATTAATAACAAGGATTCCTCTAGGTTGATTAAACAGGATGATGCACTGGAGTTCCTCCACATCAAGATTACCATAGACAAAGTCCCAAACCATATCCTAGCAAGCTATAGGTCATCCTCTATGTCCCATGAAACCCATAGCTCATACTTAGACATATTGGAGATACTCACCATTCAACCCAATACCATACTCATGTTATGGTAATCCTACACGACCCCAAATTTGCAGGCTCAGAGATTCCTAGACTTTGTAAACACAAACATCCTGGATCAGCTAATACAAACGTCTACTAGACATCCAAACATATTGGACTTGCAACTCACAAATGTGAGAGAATGCTGCACTCCCCCCAGTGTCATATCCTCTCTAGTAAAATCAGACAACAAAGCAGTATCCATCGAAAAATTAATCACTTCTGTATCCCCAGCAAACTCTGTAACATTTCTAAACTACTCCTAGGCAAATTACCTTCCATTAAGTGATAACCTGTCAAAATTTCAAACTCTCCAAACCCAGATAACACTGGGGAATTATTCATAGAAGCTCTGTACAACCATGTCAATGACTGCAATGAGGCTGCTGTTTCTACCAGAAGTAGAATCCAAAATCAAACAGGATACACAACAAAAGAAAAAAAGTCATAAATAAAATTAGGAAGTGTAACACCAAAAAATATAAAATCTCATTCATGAAACTGAATAGATAACTAAGAGGGCTAATTAAGTCCAACAAAGCAAATTTTGAGGTAAAGATAGCATCCCTGGCCAAGAACAACCATGAGACCTTCTTTTGCTATGTCTGAAAAGTCAGAGTCAGCAAACAACAGTCTGCTGAACTGTTGGTAAATGTTCATGGAACTGGGAGATAGCAAATCTTCTCACTGACAAATTCAGGTCCAGCTTTACCCTCAAAACACCCCCAGCCACCCCCATGAAATACAATCTAGCATAATCCCTCCAACTATCAGTAGGGAGCAGGTCTTAGATGTACTAAGGCCAAGAATCTAGTTACGATGTGCCCCAATAATTTCCCAGGATGTCTCCTAAATAGCCTGAACTATGACCTATAAGGGCCACTGGTGTCACTGTTTAACCATAGCCTCTGTACAGGCATTGTGACATGTGAATGGAAGACTGCAGTGGTCATCCCTCTGCACAAGGGTAGACAATAAATGGATCCTGGGAACTACAGACCCAATAGTCAGACTATTCTCATATGCAAAGATGTGGAAGGAATTATCATGGAAATGATTAACAATGACATAGAAAACTTTCAGAAGCTGGAAGCATCCCAGTTTGGTTTTGTCAAATACAGGTCATGCCTACTGAACCTGATGGATTTCTTTGAGAAGATCACCAAAGCAATGGATGAGGACAAAATGGTATATACTGCATACCTTAACCTAACTAGGGCATTTGATGCAATATCCCACTTGGGTATTGTAAACAAACTCATGTAATTAGGCATAAGCCCCTATGCAACTCACTGAATAGCCATCTGTCTCACAGACAGGACCCAGGAAGTTTGGATTGGTAGACCACCTCCAGAAAGAGACCGGTCACCAGTGGCATCCTCCAGGGCTCTGTGCTGGGTCTGCTCCTCTTTGGTATCTATTTTTCAGAAGTCAAGGCTAATGTCAAGAGCCTCTGCCTTACCAAGTTTGAAGATGATTCCAAGCTAGGAGTAATCACAGAAACCCCCACAAGATACTATTATCTTACATGAAGGTCTAACATAAACACATTACTGATGCCAAAGCCATGGCTTAAGTCTCAATGCCAAGAAAAGCATGATAGCACCTTTTGGGAAGATAGCCACCCAGGGAAACTACCTCATTGATTAAACACCTCTAAAAGTAGATGCAGTGTCAGGTATTTGGGGACTCATACAGATAGTAACCTGGCTTTTGACCAATGTGTCTAGGTTTGTTAGAAAATTATTTGATGTCACTTAATTTATAACAGAACAGAAGCAAAAACAATAACGCTGCTACAGTTCTCAGCGCGTTTTCGTCGACATGCACTTCATAAGAAAAGCTAAATAGTGCTCAGTGTGCTAAATTTATAAGTCAGATGTTATTTGAATCTACCAATGGTGTCTCCTAACTAATTAAAATGTTAGTACATTCAATTAACATCCTAGTTGTTGAAATGGCAGATTTCTCAACAAAGTCAAAGAAACAATATCACCATCTAGTGATGAAACAAAAACTTTACAGGCAGGAATACATAGTAAAAATGTATATAAATATTTTATGCTCTAAAAAAACATTTTAATTTATACATAAAAAATACATAAAAAATGTACCTGTGTGCAAAATGTTTGAAAAACATATAAAAATGTCTGTATGAAAAATATTAAAATGTGTTCTGTGAGGTTTGTTCGTGGAGTGAAAATAAGCATCTCTTGCTGATCTGCTGTGCCTGTGTTTTGAGTTTTACAGGTACATATCTCACAGAATCCCCAATTTTTGAAGGCTTTCCATCCACGTGTAGCAGAGCCATCCCCTAACCAGATTCAAATGCAATCTGGACCAATGGATGGGAAATTGGGAATGCACCCTGAGTCTAACATCTATGTCTCTGATGGATAGAGGCAGATGTTAAATCATCCCCTAACTAAAATGGGCTCCTTATAATAACCTCTAACGAACAATAACTCATGGGATACATTTGGGTTGCATGGCTAGGCTTATAAAGGCCAGAGCAGTCGTTAGCCTAGTATATGCCTATGAACCTATAATATAAAATAATGACAACAACTAGGAAAAATATATGTTGTGCATCTATTTATTTCATTAAATACTACAGAAGAGTAATTTTAAAATAAAGTATAAATGAAGGGTACACTAGATATTTGTTTCATGCTTAATTAATGTTTTGTTGTTGTAACATTGACGACACTGGCAACAGTGGGGGACTTTCACTGAGAAGATGACAAGTACAAACACAGTATTTCCAGATACAGCTCTCTGCATCGAATGCAATTTCCCTTAAGAGCATACAGAGACCACAGTCATTCCAGGGCTGGTTCCTCCCTCTTTCTCCAGATCCCCAGTAAGACTTCCCAGTGGCACAGCAATAGAGCCGAGCTCTCAACTGAGTGACCAAACCAACACCTCCAGCACCCTCTCTGTCCAACCAGTGTTTCATGTCCCTGTCCAAGTAGCTGGCACACACACTCTTTGAGGTTTGATTTACACACACAT
The DNA here is from genome assembly GCF_019279795.1 of Protopterus annectens. Taxonomy (NCBI): domain Eukaryota; kingdom Metazoa; phylum Chordata; order Ceratodontiformes; family Protopteridae; genus Protopterus; species Protopterus annectens. The sequence continues at coordinate 829,361,292 of NC_056727.1, read as the reverse complement.
ACACACACACACACACACACACACACACACACACACACACACACACACACACACACACACCTGGGAAAGGCTGGCACAGGTTTACTAGCTATGCCCCCTTTTGCCCAGACTATAAGGTAGTTACCACTGGCACCAGTCACTCCTTATCAGCTACTTTAAGGTCCTTAACAAAGGGTGTCCAATCTTACTGTGTGATATTAATATTAATACAAATGGTAATTTGACCAAGAGCACAGTTATTAGGAGTGGCCCACACAGTGTCACCAAATAAATATGCAAGTACTCTCAAAACTTAAATATCTCTACACAGATCAGCCACAATGAAACATTTAAATATATTTAATAATAAATAATAGAAGAATAAGACAATACTAAATATATACTCACAGTGACATCAGAGTTGAAAACCACAAGAAATATTTAAAATAACATTGCAGTACAGGCTCACACAAATAAAGAAAAACAAAATCTAAACTAAGCTTTGCTATATTCCTGACTGTATCTAAAAAAATTGCTACACCCTAAAAACTTACTAATATAGCAAGGCAGATGTGGGGTGAATGGGTCTTCTTGTTGTCAGGTCCAAGACAGAATACAGAATGCTCTGTCTCACTAAGAGACTTCTCAAATTAATATCTAAAATATTACTGTGATAGCTTGCAGAATTACATAATTTCTGGTCATCTGACTTTAGTTCCCAGGCCAAAACCCCCATTGCTAGAACCTGGCAGCATTTAGCATCTACCTGTAAAAATATACAGACAAGGGCTTTTGCTCAGATCTTTGGCAGATGATGGAAGTAATAAAACAATTGCATTCCTTCGTGCTTCAAACATAGCAATTAGTTCACTCCAAGGACAATACAAAAAGCTTCCTAGTACAGATTTTATGTCTCTAGCTGCATCAAAAACTTGAGAGATAGCTTCTTTATTGGGTAGCCTATAAAGTAATTTAATTTCAGATATTTTTTTTAAATTTGCTGGACTAAGGTTAACCCTTCAGTTTCATCTGTTAAGCATATACATTTAAACAGTTACAATAGTGCAGGCACATTTCTGTTCTCTTCCAGTAGGGCACACTTTGGTTACACTTCAAACACAGGACTCTACAAATACCTTTTCAACACAAACTTCTCTACAAACATTTTGATATACTCATGACATACAGTTCTAATACATTTGTAACACAAGCATCTTGTATAAATCATTTTGATATTCACCAATGACATATAATTATTTACAAAATTCCATCTTGCTGTTCTGGCAGTATCTCCTTTTGTCACATGCATTATGAAATGAACAAAACAAGGAGAAGAGACCCATTCAGTCATGCTTAACATGCAACATAGAGCAATGTAAAATTATTATCATATGTACTTATTATAACTGTTCATTATATATTAGCATCCCAAGTAAAATCTGAAAAGAAGAATAATTTCTGAGTCTAATTAATGAGCAGTCTAATAACAATTGTATTTTACCTCACATTCTTATTCAATTTTCTCTATATGAGCATGTAATTATGACACCTTAAATTACAGTGGCTTGGAGTCACACTGATGGCCTGCAATGATAAAGCTCTGATTATGACCCAGCCACCCTGGTTTAAAGTAGGGGCCCAGACACTAAAGGAGATGACCAGGAAGGATTACAGACAATGCCCAATGGCAGTTCAACTACTCTAGAAGCAGAGAAGACAGCCTAATCTGCTGCATATCTGACACCAAGCAGAGACAGGTGGATTGGCAGGCAGCATTCCATGCACCAAAGTATGCTTGCTAATGAGCTGCACATGCACAGTAGCTTCTAGTCTGTGTGAGCACAGGAGCATGCATGCATGGATCATGGAGTAGGCATTCTGCGATTCTGCACACACCAGATGGTTGCAAGGGCCCTGATTGGCCAGAGAAAACTGTATGAATGATGCCCTTCATCTGGTCAACTCACCTTTGAAACCAGTCACCTAAGAGTGAAACCTCACTAGGCTAATCAACAGTGGAGACCAGAGATCCTCCAAGGGAGATGTAAGCTGTAAGTAACCAGTGCAGTAGAAATTAATTGGTGACAGTCCAAAAGAAGGGAACCATGGCTTGCAGACAATTAAGGCAAAAATGTGACCTGTAATTAGCATACGGTAATGTGTCTAATAAGCTGCCAAAATGTGGAATCTATTTGTAGTGGGGAACCAATCAAGAAGCATATTGTGAGGTGTTAATTGATTATGTCTATCAAGTATTTATATCCTAGTGCATCATTAATGATTTTGGGGAAAGTTCAAAAATTTACAACATTAGAGACTTTTGAAAATTAGAATCAGGCCTGATACAGAGTGAGACAGAATTAGGCAAGACAATCATTTCATTATGATAGACAAACCAGAGCTCTTTTTAATCAGGAAAGAGAAACAGTGAGAATTCAACAAGTTCCTTCAAGAAGCAAAGTGAATCAACAGTTTTAAGGAAACATCAATAGCCAAAAGAACATTTGCAGTGAACACTCCAAATGACAAAGTGCTGCAAAAAAAAAAAAACAAAGGATATGTGTTCAAAATGAGTGATGTGCTACATAGTGACAACTAGAGGCAAAAAGACTTTGTCCAGAATTTGGAGATGTGTCTTCAGAGGAGTCTGGAGAAATGATGACAGAAATTTCCAACAAGGAATATGTAAGAGAATGTAACAACTTGAACTGCCATCAGAATTCTTGTGAACATAAAATGAAATTTCTGGTCCATAATCAGTTACAAAAATCATTGACATTTATGTGTCCCATCTCTAATGTGTTCAAGATATGAAAGACCACTGAGAAAGCCAGTCCAAGATGGTGACAGTTTGTAAACTGTTATCTTCAGTGTAATGTCTTAATAACTGATATTCAGTTTGATATCTTCAGGACTAAAGTGTGGGGTTCAGCTACAGCTCTGTAATGGTACAAATATCTATCTTAAATGCACTGAAGATGGCTTTTAGTCATAAGCTGTTTGCACTGAGGTGGAAGATTTTCAACCTATAAGATTGTCAAGAAGTGTTCCTTAGGAGATGTTTTTTATTGATTATATAACTGTGCTGTGGACTGGGTTTAGGATGTGTGTCACCTAGCTTTAAAAGATTCTGCTTTTTACAACCAAGAAAGCATGAAAATCATAGCTTTAACCTAGCACTGTGGTGCAGAGGGATAAATCCTTGGCTAACACCCAAATGACCCAAGTTTGAATAGAAGCTCTAGAACTAGAAGAGCTGGATAAGGAGGATGGAGTGAATGGCAGATGTTGACTCATCAATCCAGAGAAGGAGGGGTGATTCTGGCTGCCACCAAGTAAACAGAGGTTTGCAAGTTGCCAAAATACAGCCATGACCAGGGATGTGAGCTTGGATCTCTCAAGCCAGTGATGGTAGCTCTGATTAGAAGTGGGTGGGAGTATGAGCATGCATGGGGAGGGTATAGGAGGCCCTACAATGATCCTGGTGATCATGTTAGCCACCAGGGATAGGTTAGGACCTGATAAGGAAACACCATCCTTACTGGCATCAACAGATACTGGAGCAGGCTCAAACTACCTCCGTGCCACCTCTGCCTGAATGACAATACCCCCTCCATCTGGGTGTTATCCTTGCATTGGGGACACCCCAGTGGTGGGGAAAAGAATAGGGTAAAAGCTGATGGATGATGTTAGCTGATTGTTAGAAGTGTAATAAAAAGGGGAAAAGCCTAGCTCCAAATGTGTCATTTGGGAAAAGGGATTCACGAGAATGTGAGTAGGATCACTGGCATACATCTACAATTTGTTTTTATTTTTGTATAATGCAGGAGACATTTAAGTGTCATATCAGCTCATAACCATATGGGTGAGTTACCCTTTATCCTGTCAAATATGAAATTTCAAAGATTATTAACTTTTCAGTCTCAAAGGAAGTCTATAGTGCATTTACAGCATTCCAACTCCGAGATCCTCACTGTAGTGCGATCTCGGAGTTGGAATGTATATGTATACATGCCTGCAAGAACTGATATAAGCAAAACATTATCCCAAATGTTGCATTAATGAAGTACAATTTTTCTGCTATATTTCAGAGATTTATAAATACAGTCAATTATATTAAAGGATATTTAGACAGAAACATCTTTGCCCAAATGCCAATAATCACTCTTCTTGGAATAAGTAAAAAAAAAAAAGTTTTCAATTAAGATTTCTGCTTAAAACATACTACTATGATAAACAAGATGCAATAAGAATTGCTCATGGTCCTGCTGGGTTAATGCAAACAAGTATTTCCATACTGAAGTGGTAACCAAAATCAGTAGCTATCTGACTGATATCGACTTAACTGTGCCATTAGACAAATTTTGCACTTTCTTTCATTCATACCTTTTAATGGTCATATAATGCATAGGTATACCAATCTAGGGGCAATGTTGTCACAATAAAATATAATAACAATAGACAAAAGTGCATTAACTGCAACTCAGAAATCTTCATGGCTGCACCTGAGGTCTTGCTAGATTTTCCACTATTTTTTCAACAGACTTGGTTTATTGCTTTGGATCATGTCTGGCTAAAGAGTTTGCATTAGGGACACTAGTTGAAGTAAAAGAACTCTGAAACTCAGAAGACTGTATACAAATACTTGAAATACCATCTTTGTAGGTCTTTCTTGATTTGCTGCTTAATAATCAAGTATGATGGGCTAGAATGAGGATCATTTTCAGTCATTACCCAGTCCATAGGAATGTAATTCAGTAACATACAGATTAATGTATGTAAATCACTACATGTGAGCATAAATAGTGAGAATACAACACATAATAAAAATATAAACTATTGCTGGTAATAACAACATGAGAGGAACACAATATAATAAATCTGGATATTTACAGTATAGAAAAATGGCCTGAACCATTTAATATATTATATAAATAGGTAGTATAAAATAAGGATACAAAGAAAGAGAAAGGAATCCTATCGAAAATGAGGATGGACAGGTATTGCGGGCTGAAAGGGATGCATAAAAATGTGAGATGGAAGGTAAGATGAGACAGAAGAGGAATGGGGGCTACTGCTTGCAATACTGAAGTACAAAGTTACACAAAGTATAGAATGCTAACTTTAGAGAAGCAGCGAGAGGCCAGTAAATTGAGGGTTCCTATCAGAACAATGAAAAATTAAAATCTCAAATGCTCAGATGAGCGAAAACGCAGGTAATTGAAACTGATATTGTGAGATTGCGGTATAGTGAAGATCAGAATATTGCCCTTTCCTCACTGTAGTGCGATCTCGGAGTTGGAATATATTTTTAAGGGGGGTGTGGGGGTGCAGCCCCCCACAACAGCAATTTCGATTACCTGCGTTTTCACTCATCCGAGCGTTCGAGATTTTGATTTTTCGTTGTTTTAATATAGACCCCATATGCAAGAGGCAAAGACACCTGGATGAAGGCTGTGGGGGTTGTCCTTCACTTTTGGGAAGGACTCTACTGTTTTTGCTTTATATATATATATATATATATATATATATATATATATATATATATATATACACTCAGGTTTTGGTGAATTGTTACTCAGTATACTGGAACTCAGAAAAAAGTACTGTATCCAAGAGGTTAATCACCCAAATCATTTGTGTTTGGCCATATTTTCCCTAAAAGGAGTATGAACAAGGATGTTATAAAAGGAGATAGGAAGTAAGTCTGAAATTGGGGTACAGTTTGACAATGCTAGTCCACCAGATTATAGTTTCCTGTTAAATCTAACACATCTGCTCCCACTGTTTGATAATTGAGTGGGTACTGAGTGCTGCAGAGCCACACTGTATATGTCCAAAATGTTACAAGGCATGCAAATAACCCTATAATATGATCATGCTAAAGTACAGCACACTACTTTTGTACCACTATAACTGTATCTATGCAAAATCTCATTCCCAAACCAGGTATGCAGTTTCCATACATTGTACACAACTTCCTACGTTTTCCTGACAAGTTGGAGATCTATTTTATTGAGTTTCTTCACAAATAAAGGTAGTGAAAGGCAAACACAGCTAAAGACTGGAATGTTTAAGGTACTTTATGTAACCTTAAGGTACCCAGCCTGACTCTACAGATTGCTTAGGTTTTAAAAACAGAGAAACTGCTTGGAAGGAGGGGTTGAAAGGCTTGACAACACTAATAAAGTTATGCTCTATAAAAGCCTGATAAAATCAGCAAGAACCTATTCTAACAAAGCTAAACCAAGCTATTGTAGAAATCTTCAATGGTCTCAAGCAGGTAATCCTAAACTAGTCTTAAATACTCTGAAATCTTTATCCAACAACAACAAAAAAAAATTAACATTAATACAATTACAGAGGAGTTTATCCTAAAACTGTTCCAGGAATTAAACACTGCCTAGCTAATCATCCTTGCCCTAATCAGACCATATTTCATCATATCTCCTCCCCACCCCCACTGACTGAACTACTACAAACTCCCTTGGGTATTATTATTCCTACTTCAGAGTCATTTGAAAACAGAGGTTAAGGATGAACTCAGCAAAATTCCCCTCCCAGACAACTTCCAACTACTACATAATTTAGCCTCTCCTACTTAATCTAGATCAGAGTTCACTAGCATCTCCTCTGGCCCATATCATTAATTTATCAGTCCCTAAACGATGCAATTCTTCTTCCTAAGACTGCATCATCTAACACTGCTGAGGACCACTGACCAATAACTAATATTGATCTGATACACAAACTGTTCAAATGAATTTCATGCAAGCAGATCATACAATTCCTTACACAATATGTTTTCACATACTGACAATATGGATTTAGACCCAAATACATGACCACTACAGGCTTTTTCTCATTTACTAAAACATTCTTCTCTAATTTTAAAGCAGTGGCAATATTCATAGACCTAAAAGTAGCATTTGATTGTATGGACCACAACATTCTGCTAGACAAACTTAAAAAAGTGCATTATTTCTGATTAACTATGCTCCCTGTTTCAGAACTATCTACTGAACAGAGCCTTTAATATATGCTCCAGTAACTTAAACACCTTGTCCACTAAAATGGGGGCTTTCCAAGGATCTGTTCTTGGTGGTCTTTTCACTTTTTTTATTAACAACCACCCTTGAGTGCTACCTGATTTTGACATTTTGCTGATGACATAGTTTTCACCTGAGCCTCATCATCACAAAATGAGATTGCTGAGTCTTTACAAAATTACTTTAAACTTCTCAGGAACTGTATGTATGACAAAAACTTAATGCTGAATACTAAGATATCTAATGTAAATTTGGAACTAGTAGAAGACACATCCATTACAAAGACTGGACACAAATTTGCAGCTGTTAACAGCTGTGACTCAGCAAAGGTACCTTGGACTAACACTGAACCAGTCACTATTGTCTGTACCACATGTTGAAGTCCAGTCACAAAAGGTACTGGCTGAACTCAAAATGGCTTACAAAATATCTTTTAACAAAAGATGCTAGGCAAGGTATTGCAGATAATATTCTGTTGTCTGGATTAGAATATTGCCTCCCAGTAATTGCCCTGCATTCTGTGCTAAACAACTATATCCACCAAAAGGGAGTAAGTAAAATGTTAAGATTCATACATCTTAGCCCTATCTTGGAACACCACAATCTCACAATAAAGAAATGCAACTGGCTCCTGGTGGAAGGAATAGCTTCTTTCTTACTCAATATCATAATGTATAAACTGCTAACAATCTCTACTGCCCTCCACTTATGCAATTACTACACCACTGAAACACAGCCTATAAATGCAGAAATCCCGATGTCAAGCATCATTTTAACTATCCTTTGTTCTAGCAGTAACCAAAAAGTCCTTTTCAAAACAAGCAGCCAAGTACTAGAACAAAACAGGACAGGAGATTGGGTCTATTACAATCCTGGAAAACTTTAGGAAATCCCTCAGAAGCACAATAGGGATAGCTATCAATGTCACTATTTTGAAAGTCATGATTAAACAAATACACCCACACCCCAGGATATCTCATTAATGATTATGTACTCCAGACCAGTGGAAATATCGAATGTCAGTATCTCGAAACTATAAAGCCGAATTTTCTAAATACCGAAACCCCAAAAGCGTGAAATTCAAAACTGCGAACGTAAACACACCATACACCACACAACACATACACCATCCTTCCAACACTACAACAAACAAACAAAACACACACAAACACAAAACACAAATAAACAAACCTACCCTACAAATAAGCAGGGGGCATGCCCCCCTGCACCCCCCATGTGGAGGGGGGCTGCGCCCACCACACCCCCGCTATATATATATATATATATATATATATATATATATATATATATATATATATATATACTAACTCCAAGGCCGCACCAAACAGAAAAAGACAGTAAACTCACAACTACACATTCTACAGTCCCCTTGCACACACACACATCACATATATACAAACACCACCACTTTCAACTCTTAAACACTCATATTTTCACCTACCTACCGTAACCCACACCTAAAACTTCCAAACACACTCACATACACGGTTATGAAATTTCAGTATTTAGAAGATTCAACTTTATGGTCTCGAAATGCTGAAATTCGATATTTCAGTATTTTGAGTTTCTAAAGTGAAACTATATATATATATATATATATATATATATATATATATATATATATATATATGTGTGTGTGTGTGTGTGTGTGTGTATATATATATATATATATATATATATATATATATATATACACACACACACACACACACACACACACACACATACATACACACACACACATACACACACACACACACACACACACACACACACACACACACACACACACACACACACACACACTGTGTATACTTCCCAGTGAATCACCCTTTCCATTGTTAAACTTCTCTTTGTTATTGTGCCAGTTCTTGCTTCCTTCTCCCCGCCCCCCTCTCTCTCTCTCTATATCTATATATATATATATATATATATATATATATATATATATATATATATATAATACTGCTAAAACACAGTTGTTGTTATTTTATCTTGTCTTAATTGCCTTCTGGTTGGCAAGGTTCATTATATACATTATGTAAAAAAAAATTGTCTGTGTATGTCTTGTGGCTTGGGTCATGACCAAAAAGTAGTCTTCAAAACAACATACTTACCTGATTAATAAATGCAAAAATAAAAAAAAAAATAAAATAAAAAAGTAAAATAAAGAAAGGGAAAGTGGGATTAGGGAGAGCTAAGGAGCCTTAGCCAGACAATGTCAATATAATCTAAACATCAATTAATTAACTCTAACAAAGAATAAAGAATGTTTATGAATAAAATTAACACTGCTTGAACATATTTTTAATTAATGAAATAAATATCTATTGAAGCAAATTACAAAACTAGTTATCTACATTATCTAAAATATCTCAAACTTTAATCCAAGAATTCTTATTTTTCGAAAGCACTCTCACAATTTTATAATAAAATTTCTTTAAAACAAACAAGAAAACTTTTATAAATTTATACCAGCTCACAATGTCTTGCAATTGTATACACTTCCAATTTATTGTAATAAATTTCCCAAGATGCAATCTCCAAAATAATTTAGCTTCAGAGATGGAAATATTAGTAGGAAGACAAATTCAAAAACATTTTGCAAGAAATAGTCAGATATTTTATGTTTCGGTTTTCTCCTCATAGAGTAAATAATACAATTTCCAATGATCTCCCTAAAAAACAAGTTTTGGATAGTAAGAAAAATATGGACCCACTTCCTTTGTAATTTCTCAGACATTGCCAACATCAACAGTCTGAAAATGCAGGATTAATATTTTGAATAGCTTTTATGGTTTAAGGATGGACAATATAAAGATTTTGCAAGAAAAGAGTCTTATAACTTAACTTGAGGATGATAAATAGGAGTCAATACAATTATTTCACAATCTCTTGGAGTCTGCTTATATTTTGAGTAATCTTTAATGTTCAGCCAAAAATTAAGCTGGAAAAATATAAATATATCTGTTAAGCATCTATAAATAGAAGAGCCAGACCACATTTTTTATCATCAATACTGTTAATCATTAAACTTTACAGTTACTGGAGTTATAGGAGTATTCATCTTCCAAGTAAAGTTATTTGAGTTTTTATATTACAAACATTTTGTTATTGTTTAGTCAAGTTCAACACTTTATGACATCAAGGACATCCACAGTGTTTCTTTAAGTTCTCGTAACTTCCATTTCATTACTTCAGTACTGCTGTCTGTCCAGCTACATCAATAGTGTAGAAGGACAGAACCCTGTATATGGCCCAGATGACATATCTTCAATTAGCCATTTGCATGTTTGATGGAGCAGGTGAGGATGATGAGCATGCCCGACCTGAGGGTTGGGATGCACATTTGGATGTTCCTTGGAGTTGATCCCTAGTAGAGACTGGAAATATATGGAAGCATTGTTATGAGATTGTTATGAGACATGGTTATTACATGTTCAGTGATAAATGTTCAGTGATAACACCTATACTGTAGATTGTATAACTGCGACAATAAAGACAACTCTGGTACATATAACATTTGTTGCAGTATATAGACCACCAAAGTCAAGTGCTGATGACCTAGAAGAATTCACACATTTCTTGCATGAAACACAGGAGAAAGAATAATAGTGGCTGGGGACTTATGTTTACCAGAAACAGACTGGAATAGTATTGATTCAATAACATTAGTAAGGGAAATTATTTACAACATATGTTTAGAAACAGCAATTAGAAACAGCAATTGCTTCAGATTGCAAAAAAGCCTACCAGGGAATGGAACATACTAGACACTGTTTGTGTTCCTAAAGAAATTGCTGTTACTTCACTTCAAGTTTTTCCACCATTGATGTGCAGTGATCATGGGGTTATAGAGGTTAATTTGTTGCTAGATAATTTTTTTCAGACTGAAATCTAAACCAATGCACAGAACATTAATAACAGATTATATGGAAGCAAAGCACTGTGTAAAACTAGTTGGAGTGATGCATTCATTGGAAAAACTGCAGAAAGAATGTAAAAAGTTTTGAAAAGAGAAATTGTTTGAATGCAAAAAAAAAAGTTTAGCATCAAGATCTAGGCACACAGCTTCAGGAGGATATATTTTTATAATAACAAGATACTTGATTAAGATGAGAGATAAAAATATAAGAAATAGAAATGTAGTCAAGCTGGACCAACAAATTAAACATAGTTTGGGACAAGATCAAGAAAAATTTGAAGAAAATGTATGCAAGGATATTGAGCATAATAGGAAACCATTTTATAGATACATAAGATGTGGTAATAGTAAAGATATACAAATAAATATATATATGTATGGGGTCTATATTAAAAGACCGAAGAGGTGTTTCAGTGAACACCTGTTGGTTGACATGTAATGAGCGAATGCACTAAAGCGCGAATGCTCAAAACAGCGATTTCTTTCCCTGGGAAAGAAATCGCTTGGCCATTCCTATGTGTTCGCCCCTTTCCTCACTGTAGTGCGATCTTGGAATTGGTATATTTATTTAGGGGGACTGTGGGGGGCACATCCCCCCACATTGGGGGTGTGGGGGTGAAGCACCCCACGTTATGTTTTAAAGTGTGTGTGTTTGTGCTAGGGGTTTCCTTCTCAGGGAGAGAGAGCGCCGTTTTGAGCTTTCGCACTTTAGTGCGTTCGCTCATTACGTGTCGACCAAGAGGTATTCGCTGAAACACCTCTTCGGTCTTTTAATATAGACCCATGTGTATGTATGTATGTATGTATAAAAGATATACAAATTCAGTTCTAGGGCCTGTCTTCTTCAGCATTTTCATAAGTGGACTTAATACTGCCTCCTTTCAAGCAGTTATCATACAATATGCAGAATGCAGATGATTTGATCCTCATATGTGCTGCATCCACAATAACTCAACTTCATACAGTTACACAAAAGGCCTTCTCTGATATTGAAACTTGGCTAGCAAACTCACAACTCATTTTCAACCCTATTAAAACTAAACTTATGATCTTTTATCCATCTAAACCTGCTAGCCTCCAATCTAACTTTTAAATCGCTGCCAGTAATAATACTAGGATTTTCCCAGCTTTTCAAATAAAACTATTAGGCATCATAATCGACAACAGACTAAAATTTGATATACACATTTCTAACACAATCAAAAAAGTTTATAAGAAAATAGGAACAATGTATAGAAACAAAAAATCCTTAACAGACACTGCAAGGATAGCCATAGCTAGAACCCGCCTTCTCGCCTCACTCTTAAATGCCTCCCCCATACTCACCTATCTCAAAAAGATAGAACTAAGTAAATTAGGGTCATGTTACAATAAGATTGCCAAATTTGCAATGGATTCCACACATTCAACCCATCACTGTCAATGCCTAAAAAATCCTTCTTGGTTGGAACTACCCCATGTCCTGAACTATAACCAATTAATAATGGCTTACCAAATAATGTATAATCCTGATAACATACCTTCTCTAAAAAATCTTCTACAACCCTACTCTAACATTCATACTCTTCAGTCATCTAACATAGACTTACTCCAAGTATCCAAAGTATCCAATACAGCAGGAAATTCTCTTTTCTCATTGTTGCAAAGAATTGGAATATCCTTCCACATAGTATTAGATCCATAAGCAACCATAATCAAGTCAAAATATCTCTCAAAATACACTTAAATGAATCCTGGCTTTGCACATATAATACTCCAGGTTAAATACTAACTTAGGCATTACTTATACAATTTTGCTGTACGTATTAACTCTAGTTGCCTATCTCTTTTAACAACACTACTCCTCTGTAAGTAGTTACATTCCTAACTGCAACTCTCACCACTGAAGTACTATTAACTATGCACTATTTGCCTAGGTGATTCTCCCTGCCTAACTTCCTAATTAATGTTATGCTCTTCCTCAAACATAAGTTAAGCCATGTATTGTTGTCTTTTTTTAAGTGTTTAATATCTTGTTCTGCTTGACTACTGTGTATATTTTATACATTTTTTATCTTGTAAATGTGTTAACATTCATTACATTTTTTCTATTATTCTGTTTTTTGTGGCAATTTGTATGTAAGCTATGACTGGAGCTTTTCTCCCTGGGCCTCCACTGAAAATGGGCACTGTTCCAGTTGGACCATCCCAGTAAACAAATGTAAAATAAATTAATTAATTAATTAATTGATTAATTAATTAATAAACTGTGTGTAGATTCTAAAATGTATTCTCAGACCCACCAGATTACAGATATATTTACAAAATGTTACACAAATCAGTTTGTCTCCACAAAAGGGGTGATAAATTGTCCTAGTGACATTCAGGTAACCTCAGATATTGAAATCAAATTATATTTATTTATTTATTGACATGTATTTACCATTAAAGCCCAACTGTGTAGGAGCCAATTTTCAGGGGAGGCCAGGGGAGAAAAGCTCAAAATTATTAAAAAAAATTTTCAACAACAATAATGTTACAATCTTCAAAAATAAAACAAAAAAAATCTGCAGTTTAAATAATCATAACAAATTAGACATAGCATAAAACATTCGTTAAGAATCAATACAAGATATATAACAATCATTTAATATTTAGAGAAAATGTAGAAAGTTTGTAGAGAAATTAAAGGTAAGTTAGTCTAATACAAATATGATTTACCATATGATGTAAGGGAAAAACAGGCTTATGGTATATTTAGAGAGAAAGTCAGGGAACAGAATTAGCTAGCAGTAAGGAAGGAATTGAAGAAGGGAAAGTAAGGAGGTATAAGGAATGAAAATGTACTTGTTCACATTAAGGGATATAGTTTATCCTGGTTTTGAGCACAAATAGAGCCAGATTTTAGCTAGGACATCTTTCAGAGTGGTTTTGAAATTTGGGATGGAGAGTATAGACCTGATGGATACAGGTAAGGAGTTCCAGGCCTTAGCAACCTTGTACAACTAAAGACAATGCCCGACAGATTTGCTAGGTTTGTAGATAGACAAGAGTGTTTGCTCACTGAATCACAATGACCAACTGGGAACATAGTTGTGTAGAATGTTTTTTAATGCTGGACAGGCAGATGAATGCTGGATAATTTTATAGGTGGTAAGAAGCTATGTATATGTTAGTTGATTGGCAGTTCTAACCAATTTAGGCTTTTCAGTGCTATACAGTGGTGGCTTCTAAAAGCATTATGTGCTGCACTTTGTTATAGCACTGTTCAGGTTTTAATTTTTGTGAAGCCTGGAGGTTAGTAAGGATGGGAGCACCATAATGAAGAGTGGGGAGGAGATATGTAGTGACAAGAGTAGTTATAGTTGTGTTGATGAGAAAGTTTTTGCTCTGTAAAGCATTCCTAGTTTTTGATGAGTTTTTTCTTATGCAATTTTGCAGAAGCAGGTTGAATATAACATTATCATCCACTATCACCCCTAATAGATTGCTATGAGAAGTGACTTCAATAGGTTGTATTATCAAGAGGGAGGACTTTAAATTTTGTGTTTTCATGAGCGTGGGATTTGGGGAATAAAAGTAGTAGTTTGGTCTTTTTTGAACTGAGCATGAGTTGTGAGTTATGAAGACATGTTTCTGTGGCTATTACAGCTTCGTGAGTAATTTTTGGAGGTATATTGAAAAAAGAGCTACACAAATTGGATCAAAACAAAGCACACAGAGGAGGCAGAATTAGCAATAATGACCTGAAAATACTTGGACATGATCTTACAGTACCATTACATCTGTTACTTATTAGGTCATGCAAATATGGGGAGATTCCTCAAGATTGGAGACATGTACTTGTTAAACCTGACTTTAAGGGTAAGGGCAGTAGGACAAACCCAGACTCATACAGCTCCATAAGTTTACTTTCTTGTTGTGAAAAATAATGGATAAGGTTATATTTGATAAACTATTGTCAGAATTGGAAAGGTTAGTACTTGAAACCATACATCAGCATGAATATGTTGAATAGATCTATTATTACCTGCATGTTCTGTGACAGTATAATAACAGCTATTAATGAAAGATTGTGCTAGATTGTAATTTATACAGACCTAACTTCAGAATTTAATAGGGTCATACACAAAATACTGATCACTAAATTAGAACAACTTGGTATTGATATACACTTGATAAGATAGATAGCTTCATGGCTTGCAAATAGGACACGGTAAGTATCATAAAGCACTTGGACAGGTAAAATTGAAGGTTCCAGTCAAGCTGTTCCACAGGGTTCTGTCCCAGGCCCATACTTGTGTAGATTGTACCTTTCAGATCTATCTTTTTCATCTTTGGTGTTCTATAGTCTGTATGCAATTGACTTGAAAATGGGTAAACTAATGTGTTACAGATATGGTGTGCCTTCAAAAAAACTTGACAAAATTGACCATTTGGGTACAGGAGAATAATATGCTGATAAATTCATCAAAAACTAAGCATATGAGATTTGGGACTGGGAAACATAAATTGAAAGGTGAATATTTAATACAGCACACCGTGATTGCAACTGTAGATTCACTTACGGACCTGGGTATATGGGAAGAGTCAGCTTTGAGTTTTTCTAATCATATCAACCAATCGGTTAATGATAGATCTAGAACTATAGGTTGTATAAAAAGATTTGTAAAGTCTAGGAAATCAGAAATTATAAAGTCATTGTTTGTTAGTTACATTACACACAAACTTGAGTATAGAATAGGAATATGGAAACCTTATAAGAAAACAGGCATGAGTAAACTGGAAAGAGTAAAACAGAAATATACCATGGGCATCTATGGACGTGAAAATCTAAGTTATTATGAAAGACTAAAATATCTGAACTTGTACATTTTCTCATATAGATATTTAAGAGGAGACCCTATTCTGGTATATAGGGCATCAAGAGACAATTACCTCTGGGAAAATATGGAATTATCAAAAAGTACTAGAGAATCATCAGACAACCTATGTAGAAGATTCTATAGGAATGAGAAGTGTACTAATTGGTTCTTTGGGAGAGAAGCTGATGCATGGAATAGACTACAAATTATATCAAAGCAAGTACTAGTTTAGATATTTTTAAGAACAGCCTGGACACATATTATGGGAACAGCTGTTTTGGTATATTGGTAGGCTAGAAGGGCATTATTGCCTGTGCTTGAAATATTTATATGTATGTATGTATTCTTTGTCATCAGGGGTGCTGTGACTGATTCACCAAAGATGTTACACTAGTAATGCCTATGGCACATCCTTTCCTCAGATGAGTGCACTTGGAAGATGGGATCATAGGCATATAACAAAACAATCCTCTTCAACAGCAGTGTGATGCGACCCCAAGTTGCCTCAACCTTCTCATTGGCCCTGAGCATGAGTCAGAAAATGTCTGGTGGAGGCTAGTTAGGTTCAGTAGATCTAGTGACTGAGGACAGCCTCCTGGGAGCAGCTGGTCCTCGGCTATAATGAGACCAAAAAATAAATAATGGTAATAATAATAATAATAATAATAATAATAATAATAATAATAATAATAATAATAATGTCTATCCATCCACTGCTGACATTTCTTCTTTTGCCTTTGATCTTTCCTAGAATTATTATGACCGATTTGATCTTCATGCAGTCCGTGAAATGTTTAAGTTTTCTTTAACACTACAGTTCAGAGCATTGATGCTTCTAGTCCACAGTTTTACTTATAGCCCAACTCTCATAATCATAAGTTATTACTCGGAAAACATAGCTTGAATTGTATGTTTTATTTTTGTTATTGTTGACAAGTTGACGTATTTGCTCTTTAAAATTCAAATTTGTCATACCTTTCCTCCCAAGAAGCAAACATCTTCTAATTTCACTCCTGCAGTTACCATCTGCAGATATCTTTGAACTCAGAAAACATATGTCACTGCCCTTGCTTCCTCCTTCTCCTCCTCTTCCACTATCTGCAAAGAACTGATAGGGTGAGGTGACAAACTTTAGCGCTGATAAATGTGTACAACTCTATATCTGACTCAGAGACTGTAAGTAAATGTAATCTCATCAAACTGAATACATCATTCTTTAAAAAAATATAAACCATATAACAGATCCTTTTTTAATCTAAACCTTTAATCTTAATTTAAAAACAAAAATAGGAACAAATTGAAAATGATGTATGATCGGCATTGACTCTAAGCAAAGCAAATAAACCTAATTACATATGGCCTTTGCTGAATAAAATCTCAGGACAGCGTGTACATATGGGCTGAAAAATATATTCTGGGATTTGTCATACAAGAGCAAAAGCCGAAAGAAAAGAAGAAGAAGAAGTCATACAAGAACAAACATGTGAATGTTTTTGCTGCTCAGGTCTCAAAATGCGTATTGTACAATATTATGTGGAGAAAAAATAGTGGGAAGATAAGGCAAAAGTCAAAAATGCCTCACAGATAACTGATATATTTCTAAAAAAAAAAAACATCTTCAGCTTTCTGCCTGTCATACTAAAAATGTGCTATAAATAAGATTTCTACCCTCTATATACATTCTCAAAATGTACACAAATTCAGCTAGACCTCACTTCAGACATCATATACAGAGGAAGTAACCTCCAATAGGCTTCCTTGTCTAACTGTTCTTCCCCCAACTCAGAGACTAAGGTTTTGTAACCTTTTTGGCCTCAACAACTACTTTGATAATGTCATATTTTATCCTAAATACTCCAGTGTTAGCGCCCGTATCTCCAAATTTTCAATTAAACGTCATTGATGTTGTCTCTTTAAGAAATGTACTTCCTTTGTGGTTGACACGTTGTATTATGTAGATCATGTGGATGATTTAGTTAGCATGCTTGAATGTAAGGAAACCAGGTGTCAAATATTATTAAATGCAGATAAATGCCTGGATTAAATGAGAGCATCAATATTAAATGTTTTTTTTTTACAAAACATTTTGCATTTAATTATATTGGTTAGTATTTTATCAGATTTGATTGGTTATTTGGTAACGTGATTTTATTGCTTACTTTTTAAATTGTGTTGTGATGTATATTATTTGGTCTGATGAAGTTCTAGAAATTAAAGTACAAAAGTGCTTACCTATGTCATGTCTTTCTTTTTAAGTACTGCAGTTTCTATTTACCTAGTGATATTCTTCGCACACTGCCATTGTGGCTCTAGTTTATTTAGTTGTGTTTCCACTTTGTTGGCTGTTTTTAGTTTTAGTTCATTGAGGCTGAAGGCAGCAATAACCCAATATAACAGCTCCTGCAGCATTGTCTTTTACCTTCCCATTTCCAACTATATATATATATATATATATGCATGCATATATCTGTGAGTCTGAATTTTTTTTTGTGTGTGTGTGTGTGTGTGTGTGTGTGTGTGTGTGTGTGTGTTTGTGTTACTGAAATGGTTAAACCTGTAAGTTGTTAAGGAGCTTTGCTCTGTACTACAGAGCTTGGATATTTCCATTTCCACTTGCAAGACGTGTGTGAATCTGAAAAGGTCATTCAGACAGATAGTACTTCCAAGGTTGTCCCTGTTGTCCCTTAAATGGACACTTCAGCTTAATGGATTTATCCAATTAAAAAATACATAAAATAAAAATGCAAAATGTTACCCTGTTGGCAATCATACTGGTGCAAGGCATCACATTCTGCATATTATGTCCGTAGATTTCCTAATCAGGAATCATCTTTGAATCTATGGTGTCTTACTTGAACTTAGCAATGGAACATGTCCTCAGGCTGTAACAGAATATATGTTGTGCACTTGTGCAACCTCCTCCAAGGACACAGATCCCCCACACTGCATAGTTTGAAGTAAGACTATCCCTAAAACTTATGTTTCAGTTCTTGTGTGTTTTTACAATGTACTGACTTTAATGCTGTAGAACTTTTAAGCTTATATTTCTGTGCAAAAAGATTTCCAATGAAGTGCGTCTTTCTTATGTACCAGCTTTTGTAGTGGGTGTCTAGTATTGCTAGTACAAAGGATGTTTAGTAGTAATAAAATCCTGGTCTTTGCTGATGTTAGCAGTGATATGGAATCACGTCTTTTTCTGGCTAGCTTTGTTTTGGCCACATAACAAATGCATCAAAATATTACAAGTGTAAATGTGCATTGCACTGAAGGACTAAAATATAAATTACCTTCTGCTCCAATAGATACAAGTTTCACTCCTTTACTAGCAATAAAGTCCAGGGCCTTGTTGACATTAGCAATCCTATGGAATCGCATCTTTCCTCTGTCTGGTTTTGGTAGTCTTTCACCTGAAATGAAAATCATTTGGCAAATTCAGAGTGGATATTGTGAATTAGTTAAAACTTAAATGGTTCTTAAGTGACTCTTTTTTTTTGGTTGGCAAGAACCTCATTATTGTACTTAATTGTTTTTACCACAGCATTAATTAAAATGCACTTTGTAACTATTTTTATTCTCATTAAAGAATGTAAAATAACTTTTGTGTAAAAATACGAACTGCTGTAACTCAAAATGAACTTATTTACTGTCAATCTATAGATGGTAGATTGCGCCATCTATATACTTTTGCATGTTAAAGACAAGATAACCAATTAACAATCGACTGGACTACCAGAGGAAACATTTTGGTAACTAGAAATGAAAGTAGTTCATCTTCTTCTTCTTCTTCTTTCGGCTGCTCCCATTAGGGGTCGCCACAGCAGATCAACTGTTTCCATTTCTTCCTGTCCTCTGCATCTTGCTCTGTCACACCAACCACCTGCATGTCCTGTCTCACCACATCCATAAACCTTATCTTAGGCCTCCCTCTTTTCCTGTTACCTGGCAGCTTCATCCTTAGCATCTTTTTCCCAATATACTCTGCATCCCTCCTCAGCACATGTCCAAACCAACATAATCTTGCCTCTCTGGCTTTGTCTCCAAACCTTCCAACCTGGGCTGACCCTTTAATATACTTATTCCTAATCCTGTCCATCCTTGTCACACCCAGTGCAAATCTTAACATCTTCAGCTCTGCCATGTCAAGCTCTGATTCCTGCCTTTTTGTCAATGCCACTGTCTCCAACCCATATAACATAGCTGGTCTCACTACCCTCTTGTAGACCTTCCCTTTCACTCTTACTGGTACTCGCCTGTCACAAATCACTCCTGACACTCTTCTCCACCCACTCCATCCTGCCTGTACTTTCTTCTTCACCTCTCTTCCACACTCACCATTACTCTGAACTGTTGATCCCAAGTACTTAAACTCATCCACCTTCACCACCTCTACTCCCTGCATCCTCACTATTCCTCTATCCTCCCTCTCATTCACACACATATATTCTGTCTTAGTCCTGCTGACCTTCATTCCTCTTCTCTCTAAAGCATATCTCCATCTCTCCAGGGTCTCCTCCATCTGTTCCCTACTCTCACTACAGATCACAATGTCATCTGCAAACATCATAGTCCACGGGGACTCCTGTCTGATCTCGTCTGTCAACCTGTCCATCACCATTGCAAATAAGAAAGGGCTCAGAGCTGATCCTTGATGTAATCCCACCTCCACCTTAAATGCATCCGTCACTCCCACCGCAGACCTCACCACTGTCACACTACCCTCGTACATATCCTGTACCACTCTTACATAGTTCTCTGACACTCCCGACTTCCTCATACAATACCACAACTCTCTAGGCACCCTGTCATATGCTTTCTCTAAATCCACAAAGACACAATGCAACTCCTTCTGACCTTCTCTGTACTTCTCCATCAACACTCTCAGAGCAAACATCGCATCTGTAGTGCTCTTTCCTGGAATGAAACCATACTGCTGATCACTAATCATCACCTCCCTTCTTAACCTAGCTTCCACTACTCTTTCCCATAACTTCATGCTGTGACTGATCAGTTTAATCCCTCTGTAGTTACTACAGCTCTGCACATCACCCTTATTCTTAAAAATCGGTACCAAAACACTTTTTCTCCATTCCTCAGGCATCCTCTCACTTTCCAAGATTTCATTAAACAATCTAGTTAAAAACTCCACTGCCATTTCACCTAAACACCACCATGCTTCCACAGGTATGTCATCTGGACCAACGGCCTTTCCGTTCTTCATCCTCTTCATAACTATCCTTACTTCCTCCTTGCTAATCTACTGCACTTCATGATTCACTATCCGCACATCATCCAGCCTTCTCTCCCCTCTCATTCTCTTCATTCATCAACCCCTCAAAGTACTCTTTCCATCTGCTCAACACACTCTCCTTGCTTGTTTCCCTTATTATCCTTTATCACCCATACGTGCTGTACATCTTTACTAGCTCGTTCCCTCTGTCTAGCCAATCGGTACAAGTCCTTTTCTCCCTCCTTAGTGCCGAACCTTTTATACAACTCTTTATATGCCTTATCCTTAGCCTTCGCCACCTCTCTCTTTGCCATGCACCTCATCTCTTTATACTCTTGCCTACTTTCTTCATCTCTTTGACAATCCCACTTCTTTTTTGCCAGCCTCTTTCTCTATATACTCTCCTGTACTTCTTCATTCCACCACCAGGTCTCCTTGTCCTCCTTCCTCTTTCCAGATGTCACACCAAGCACCTTTCTGGCCATCTCTCTTACTAGTTCTGCTGTAGTTACCCAGCTATTCGGTAACTCTTCACTGCCACCCAGTGCCTATCTTAACTCTTCCCTGAACATCACCTCACAATTACCCTTTTTCAATTTCCACCATTTGATCCTTGGTGCTGCCCTCACACTCATCCTCCTCTTTTTGATCACCAATGTCATCCTACAAACCACCATCCTATGCTGCCTAACTACACTTTCCCTTGCCACCACTTTTACAGTCTCCAATCTCCTTCAGACTGGCCCTTCTACATAACATATAGTCCACCTGTGTGCATCTTCCTCCACTCTTGTATGTCACCCTATGCTCCTCCCTCTTGTTAAAATACGTATTTATCACAGCCATGTCCATCCTTTTCACAAAATCCACTACCATCTGACCTTCTGCATTCCTTTGCTTAACACCATACCTACCCATCACTCCCTCATCCCCTCTGTTCCCTTCACCAACATGCCCATTGAAATCTGCTCCAATCACCAGTCTCTCACCCTTGGGTACAGTCATCACCACTTCATCCAACTCACTACAAAATTTTTCTTTTTCATCCATCACACACCCAGCTTGTAGAGCATATGCACAAACAACATTCATCATTACATCATCAATTTCCAGCTTCAGAAACATCACTCTATCCGACACTCTTTTCACCTCCAAAACTCTCTTAGCATACTGTTCCTTCAGGATAATGCCTACGCCATTTCTCCTACCATCCACACCATGATAAAACAATTTGAAACCGCCTCTGATACACCTAGCCTTGCTCCCCTTCCATCTGGTCTCTTGCATACACAATATACCAACCTTCCTTCGGTCCATCATATCAGCTAGCTCTCTCCCTATACCAGTCATGTACCAACATTCAAAGTTCCGACCCTCACTATCACAGTCCTAGCCTTTACCTGCCTTCGGGCATGCCTTCCCCCTCTTTTCCTCCTTCGGCCAACAGTAGCCCAATTTCCGCCAGCACCCTGTTGGCCAACAGTACAGGTGGCGGTCATTGTTAACTTAGGCCTCGAACGATCCGGTATGTATTTTTGTACTGTTGTCTGCATGTATGATTTGGCAAAATTTTACGCCAGATGCCCTTCCTGACGCAACCTTCCCCATTTATCCGGGCTTGGGACCAGCACAAAGAAATGCACTGGCTTGTGCATCCCTGATTACATATACTGTTATCTCAGATACTCCAGTATTACACAGTATTTTATGGCAAAATGCACAAAACACTATATTTTAATATTAGATATAACAGATCTATATGTTAGCAGACCTATATTTTTATACTATAGCTGGCATGATATAAAACAAATTCATTTGTACCTACCAAATCTTCTGTGGTCTGGGTTCCACTGTCAGTTATGACCACCATGAACCATTGTCATTAGACAGCTTACTTACACACAAACTCCATCTTACCATACTTTTCAGCTTACAGAGTAGAACTGGATTCTACGGTATTCAGTGTTGAGAGGAAATGGAACAATAGTCAAAGAAATATGTGTCTCATGTAGACTAGATTACATATGGGACACACTTTACTAGCTGTTCATCTTATTTTGGTTTTCACTCTCCTCCCCCATTGACAACAGCTGCTTAAAGCATATAAATTAGAAAAAATGCTGACATTTCAGTTCCTCTTTCTCTCTCTATCTTCTCACAGTCTTTTTGCTAAATTCATTAGTTCTTCTTTCTCTGCACCATCTCCCTTGTTATATTTTTCTTTATTCCCCATACAGTCTCATAAACATCTCTCGTTGATATAGTCATTTCTCACTTGCTACACTCAACACTCCCATGTATTCCTCCTCATTACATTTCTCCACATACTAACAAGTTTATTTATTTATTTATTTATTTTTTTATTTTATAAGTTAGGAGGAATACCTCTGTATGATGTTCTGTCCTGTGTCTGTCCTGAAAGAGAAACACTTTTGTAGACTTTGTTCTATTTGCCAAATTTAAAGGAAGCAAATCTCAGAGGAAATTAGACACCAATATATATCTGTTTTTTATATTACCTGACCAGCCTGCTATGACATATTTGCCCTTCCCCAATTCCATTATTTTAATGATGAAAATATACATTACAAGAGAGCTCAATGCAGAGGAAAGTGTAATTTATAGGAAAAAACTGACCTGAAATAACTTCTAAGAGCAGCATGAGTTTAAGTCCATTTCTGAAGTCTTCCTCTATGTTTTCAATTTCTGTGCCTGCTTTTCTTAAATGGGAATTACACCAAGCTGTAAATGTCTAGAAGAGTAACAAAAAGTGATTATTTAGAGATACATCAGACACCACATGCTAAATCTAGGATCTCTGAGACAAAAAGCAGTCCTCAGCCTCATCAGTGATGCATTACAGACACAGCATAGGGACCCAACTCATGTTTTACACATGGTTTGCAATTATACATCAAGCTCCTTGCACTTATTAAAACACAGGCTTTCAAGTAGGCATTGTATACCTGTACATTATAAATAAAAATGTTTTTTTGGCATGGTACACGCTGATGCAAATCCTACTATAGGTATAATGAAAATACCGAGGTCAAATGACTGACATCCAAAAGCTTTGCAAGTGACTTCAATAAATAAGTGCTTCTTCTTTAAATAATCCAGTTATAAGGAGTGAACTGTTTTGTTTGCAAAAGAAGGAACATTACTCTAATGTTAGTTTGACTGCCAGTTTTACAGAGTCTTAACCAGAATTAGGCCGGTGAGAATCTAAAAATATTTAGTATATTGTATAGATCAGGTGCTCCTTTTCAAATGCAAACAATTCTTGGGACACACAAAAGAAGAAAACAATGACTTCTCTACTATGGAAAACATAGTAACAATACAGCTGTAACATGAAAAGCTTATTTTGTATAGTGGTAGTTGACAAGAATCTCCAAACTATACTGCCAACACTTGCTTCTGAGTTCATTAGTTGAAAAAATATTCTGATATTTGAAAATGTTAATAATTTTCAGATCTGAAGCTGCACAAATGTCTGCATGATACACCAAAAGAAAAATTAATGGAATCTTGAGTAGCTGGTACTGCGTACTCTGACTAACAGCCCAAGGTCACACATAGGTAAAAGTAAAAAGAATGCAAAGAACCAGAAGGTCAAAAAGCATGGTGTCTTCCTTGGATTCAGTTATTGAGATTGTTTTAATTATTAATGCGTATGTGAGATGGTCGCTGAGATATATTTGTAGCCCTGTGAAAGAAATTAGTAATAATGATAACCAGAAGAGACTCATTACCTGTAAACAGGTTTGGTCTAGTGGGAATGCTTGTCCTTTATGAGACGTTTTGTTGTACAAGAAAATAATTAATTGGTTACCCTTGTTTAAGAGAGTGTTTGTTTTGAAGTCTCCTAGGATGATGATTTTGTTTTTGTGTTTTTGTGTTAATATTTCTGTGATTATGGCTTCAAATGTTGCTAATGTACTTGCGGAGAAATGCAGTCTGTAGTTACTAGTAGTTTAAGGTGCGAGCTTGCTTTTTCTAATGAAGTCAGAACTCATTATGAGTAATTTTCAGAGGAAGAAAAATTGCATGCTAAAAGGAAGATGGTGATGCTTAGTTGTTTATCTGGGTCTATATTAAATCAGTAAATGCTTAAAATAGCGAACGCTGATTTATCGACCCATTAAGAATGAAACCTTAAAATCTCGAAGACACAGAACAGTGATTTTTTCCCCAGGGAAAACAAACAAAAAAAGGTTCAAAACACAAAATAAACACCCTCACACCCCCCTACTTAAATATATCAACTCTGAGATCTCACCATAGTGGAGGAAATGGCAAAGTCCTGAAAATGGCCCAGCGATTTTTTTCCCTGGGAAAAAAATTGTTGTTATGTGTCTTTGGGATTTTAAGGTATCTCTCTTAATGGGTTGATAAATCAGCGTTTGCTATTTTAAGCATTAGCTGATTTAAAGGGAACCCATTTATTTACCAATACTGTGACTTTGCAGCCTTAGTTTGGACTGGATTGGACTGGATTGGTGTCTAGGAAAATGTTGAAGTTATTATTAAGTTATTATTAATACAGGAACAGGGGGTGGTGGAAGTTTTGAACCTCGTTTCACAAATTGCTAGAATGTCAGGTTTGTTGTAGGTTATTCATTACTCAGTGAATGGTTTGATCCTTATACATTGAGCATTAATGGGGAAGCACTTTAGCCCATTATTTCTAGTGTTTTTATTTGAAACCTTTGGTACCCTTGTGGCTGATTGATGGTAGGGACTGTTTGGCTTTTGTACCCTTATTGCAGTTTGGTGCTTGCATTAATTAGAATTGTTGTTTTTTAAGACTTAAATTTTTAGAAACATCTGATATTGCTGAAAATGATCAGAAATTATTGCTATTACATTTTCTCTGAACATTTTCATTAGAAAGCATACCTTTTTCTCTAACAACTGCATAACATCCACAGTCAAATATTTAAGTCTCATGACTGAAACATATAGATAAGTTATAAGCCTAAATATGATTTTTTATTAGTTGGTTCAATTTGAAGTTGAAGCAGTTCTTCAACAGAAAATGCATTCATAACTAAATTCCAAGTGCAAGATGGATACTAAAACAATATATATTTCAAAGTTCAGAAGCTAAAATAATAACAAAATAATCAAACATTTCTTAGAAAAACAACAATCATATCAATAAGCTATTAAGTGGTGAGGCCTAAACTAGATCTAACACAATCATAAGACAGTATTTCTACAACACATAAGAATAAAATACTGTTATTAAGACTACAATATTTGCAGAGAGAAGTAAGAATACACAAAGGTATGATATGATACTGTGCATAAAGAACATGTTGCCTTCCTTCATGAACTGGAAAAAGTATAATCATAGTACATTAATATACATTTTTATTAAATCTAGAAATATATTTATAAGTCTCCATGAGTCCAGATAAGATTTACAGAACAACTTTCAGAGATCCATAGAAATTCCCTTCCTTTAAGCCAATGTTTTATTACAAAAAGTGTAACCCAAGAAAACACAGAGCAAAGTAAATGGTTACCTTCCCTTTAAGCTTTATCATAGAAATCACAAGAAGATAATGGTACCATTTACATTTTTATAGTGCCAATAAAAATGACAGTTTTTCAGGTCTTTAATTACATGAAACCATATATTTTGAAATGATTTGCAATCTCAAAAAAAATGTGTATCAAATTTGCTACTAAACTTTTATTACAAATGTTACAAAGTACTGAATGCAATGTCCCCATCACTGGACGTTTCTGATGTTACAAGTAAGAATTGTGAAATAAAATAAACTGTTGATGGATCATATATGAATAAGGAAGAATTTTCTATACATATCATATCACCTCCCAGTAAGGGTATATATGGGAATCTTTTAAGGCAGACGTCCAGTAACTAGGTATGCAGGTTTCAGAATAATATCTTAAGTCTATAACAGAACTGTTTTCAGAATATATTAAGCTTTCTTTCTTTGAGTACTTTAACTAGATATGAGTATATTAAATTTGTCTGTATTTTGTTCTTTATCATAATTGAATAGACAAGAACATTTGAGGGTGGTAACCATAATTAAATTCACCTGAGGATAGGCAGATGAGCTGAGAAACCATTTCATCAAAATGCCCATATTCAAAATTATTGGGTTATTTTCTATTAGGCTATAAAGAGATATGCATAATAACATCTACATTTGTTTTCCTTAGTGGTTAAATCTTTAATAATCCTATTTAGATTATTCAAGAGAATTGTTGCAAAAGAAAGAATTTATTGAATATAGTCAGTTTTTCCAGTACCAAAGCATGTCTACAAAAAGTTGTTTTTGGTGCAAAGTTTTAGAACCTGTTTAAGATTTTTTATTATTAAGAAAGGGGATAACTGTATAGGAAATGTATAAAGATTTAATTTGTAGTCACACAGTGAGAATCCAAAGAGGTGTGTTATGGAGGCTTATTTCATAAAAGACCGATATGGCTTGCAGCCCAATTACTCTAGTGGAAAAGAGAAAAGGCTAAAGTTTAGAAGTGTTACACCTTCCATAATTGTTGAATCACAAAGTTTCTCTAAACTTACTTTATTTTTTAGGAAATTTATAGTAAGTTTACTTATTGCTTTAAAACATTCAGGAGAAATACAAAATTGGAAATAAAACTTTTGAAAATATTCATCTTAGTTAACAAAACTTCTGTTAAAATTAAATATAGAAAAGGCCTCCAAATGTCTTTGATAGTGTGTGTGTGTGTGTGTGTGTGTGTGTGTGTGTGTGTGTGTGTGTGTGTGTGTGTGTGTGTGTGTTTGTATGTGTGTGTGTGTGGCACAGATTAGTGTAAAAAAGATACTCTAATCAATTTTTGTTTGACACAAGTATTTGAGCAGTAAGATATTTATCTTGGTTTTAAAAGCAACAAAAGGTGAAGCTGTGTAGGAACTGAGAGTGGATTTGTCAATATGCAAATTGTAGTTCAAGACTTTACTGTAATCTTCTACTATTTTCAAAACATTTGATAATGCTTGCTTGAGATTGTTGAAGTAGAGTAAGATATAATTAGCAACTAATGAAAGGGTGATTTTCTTTCGACATGGTTCATCTCTCTCTTGTTATATATGCAAAAAGCAGTTCAAGATAAAGACTACAAAATACAGGGTTAGAGGGCAGCCTTGGAGAATACAATTTAGGATACCGACAGGGGAAGAAACAGACCCAGTAATTCTAAAACATGTACATGCTGACTCATATAACATATTTATTTAATGTACTGGTCAGGAAAATATTTCTATTTTAAGATATCACACAGAATTGGAATACAAATCCTATCAAATGAAATATTAGCGTCAAGAACAAAACCCTTTTTGTGTAATTAGATTTTTTTTTATTATGGAATAAAATAAGTTCTAACATAAGAATAATATGTTGAGTTTGGATGCCTTTTATGATTCAGACTGAAATATTAAGATAATATGATCAGATACTATTCTAAAATGTTTAGTGATTATTGTGAGTAATTTAATATCTGGATTTATTAAATATGTGGGACAATAGTTTTTAACTTTCAAATGGTATGAGTCTGGTTAAAGAATAAAATAGTATGCGACAAAATTTAAGTATTTATTTTTTATTTATTTTTCTGTAATGATATTGAAAAGCCTATGAATGATTAGAATTAGCTTAGGGTTATAGTTCCTGTAAAAGGACCTTTAAAAAACATCTGGGCCTGGGGCTTTACCAGTCTTCAGAGACATAAAAGCTTTCAGTACTTCCTAGACAGAAAAAAAATTTATGTAAAAGAGTTGCCATATCTGAAGGCACAGTTCTTAGACTAAGAATATCCAAGTGCTCTTTAATATATTAATATCTGATATGTGAGGAAATTCATATAATGATTTTTATGAATTAATGAAACTATTTAGTATTTCTTGTTGTTTATTATATATGTGGTAATTGTATTTGATACATGCTTTATTGTTGGAGCTATAACTTAGTTTCACCATATTAGCAAGGAGTTTAGAAGGTATATTTGCCCATTCTGCATATTTTGTTGCCATTTTCATCTCAAACATTGACTGGCTCCTTTTTTCAGTTTAATTTGAGCTGACATTCTACATGAATTATTTCTTTTGCAAATCTTTATGAAACTTAGATATAGAGAGTTGCAGAAAGATGCAGATGTTAGCTACCTAAATGTATTGCCTGGCAGTAGAAGCCATAGTTAAGGTACTCTGTGTGGGAGAAAAGGGTAAGCTAGAATTATAGTCATAGTTCATTCATTTTCAGGACTTGTTTTAATAGAGTACATTATACCCTACCACTGTGCAATGTGCAACTTAGCCAAATGGAAAGCAATAACACACACAGCTAAGCAATTTAAACCATACCAGAAAAGTACTGTAGCCAGTCAGATAACAGCTTCAAAACAATACTGGCAGCAGTTTAAACACCAAGAACAGCAGTAATGCTAGATAACTACCACAGCTAAGTCCTAATAGTCTCCAAACACCAGACAAGTTAACAGTATCCAAATTAGCAAAGGCAGAAAAAAACGTAGGAAGCTTATGCTCTTCTTTCAAAACTGAGATACACTTAGTTATAAAATCAGCTGAAGACAGTATTTGTTGTGGCAAAAATAAAATAATCACTTCTCTTGATGTAGTAAGGACTATGACTCAGGCACATATCTCTTTGTGTGTGTGTGTGTGTGTGTGTGTGTGTGTGTGTGTGTGTGTGTGTGTGTGTGTGTGTGTGTGTGTGTGTGTGTGTGTGTGTGTGTGTGTGTGTGTGTGTGTGTGTGTGTGTGTGTGTGCTTGATTTCACAAGGACATAGTGACCTTTAACAAAGTAGTGCACCTGTGTAACTGTAAATGTTATGTAAAACAGTTTCTGTATGTAAACTCAATGCATATTTTTAATTATTTATGTATTTTGCCTACTGGATTATTCAGCCTCATCAATGCCAATTTTCACTGACAGCCCAGGAGCACTATTGGGTTTAATGACTTGCTCAGAGTCACACAGTAGGCAAACTAGGGAATCAAAGATGGGAATAAATCTTATTAGCAACTCATTGTGTTAATCATTGGTATAAACTGTCTACGAATTATATTACCACTATTATTCATGCTATATTGTTCATTTGCATATAAAGAGAGCCTCAGACTTTTATGCAGTAACATATTACTTCTGCAGCAATATGTCACAATTTTCTCAGAATCAGGGGATGGACATTTGCCCACATTTTTCACGCAATGGACCTACATAGTACTATGTCTCTGATTCCCAACTATGTTTTTTCCCTGTTATAATGGTTTTTATTTTTATATAATTTAGATTGCTTATAAGTATAGACATGAAGTACAAGAATTTTGTAATAGGTACATATGAAAAAGGCCTTTTGTAAATCCTTAAGGAAAAACTGAATCAAGACCACCCTACTGCTTAAAGATACCTAAGCATTTCTTCAAAACTATAAGAAAGCCACGTCACATAAGTCCGAAAGACCTGATTCAGAAAGGTAATTGAAAAACAAGTTGGAAAAAGTATAGAAACTTAATCTTGATTCTTATTGGATAAAGTCTTTCAGCTTTTCCCAGTTAGGGGTTGCCACAGTGGAACTCCGGTCCGCTCATGATTGGCAATGGATTTTTATGGTGCCGAGTTGCCAGCCCAATGCCCAACCTTCAAAGAAGGCACACCCTTTCACGCACACACCTACCTGCATGCCTTTAAATGTCACTCAACTGCAGGGAGGACATGCAGACTCCACAGAGAAGGCACTCCAGTAAAGAATCAAAATGGAAGAACCTGTTGCTGTGAGGCGACAACGCTAACCACTGCACCACCGCGGCCTCTTGATTCTTATTGGATAGTATAAGTAAATTGAACTAATGCAGATTGATTCAATACACATTTACAAATTTACTCTTGATTCTTATTGGATAGTATAAGTAAATTTGTATTGAATCAATCTACATTAGTTCCATGGTTCAGTACATCACAGCTCAAATTATTGCAAGAACCAGCAGACCTGAACCTACTGAATTCACCAAAATCTGCAAACACTATTTTTGCAGAAGGACCAGTCCTCCCATATAGTGGCTCAAATAAACAGTGTAGGTGAATGGAATGCTGCAGTATAGAAACATAATATGCACTTTATCTCCATCCATCATTGTAAGTTAAGTTGATGAACTATCCAACTGGCGGTTATTCCGTAACTAAATACACTTCAAAAAAAACATAAGAAAAAGTGGAAGAAATGTTCCGAATAAAATAATAATCTACCCTTAATAAGCAATCACTAAGTACAGACAAGAAATTGAGCGCTTTCATTTGTAAAATGTTTAACAACAAACTCCATTAAAATTATGGCAAAGAAACTACTGACTTCAAAATCAGACAATGATAATTAACATATTAGTCACATCATATGTTATCCGTTCCATGTAAGAATGCTTTTTACACTTAAATGTCCATTCAAACCTGGGGGCATGTCCATCCTAAGTCTCACTTGCCATTTGAGTTCCTTGACTTCGAGTAAAGGGTTGCAGTAACCAAAAATAGTGGAAACATTTTCAACAACAATGAATTTAAAAACAGAGCACTGGAGGTTAAATTTATAGTGTTTGGCAAGAGCATTTTTACAGTCACCTTTTCTAATCACCTGATAATGCTTGATAATGCTGTCAGTCAGTTTTCTAGTGGTCTTCCTTACATAAAAGGCATTGCAAAAAGAGCATACTCCTAAATAAAAAAATGTTGGTGGAATTACAATCAAATTTGTCCTCAGACTGAAATGCAAAATTAAATGGTTTCAACACATATTTCTCTCCTTGAGCAATGTGTTGGCAACAAACACATCTTCCACAGGTGTACATACCTGGGGAACCAATCTTGGGTAAAGAACTAGATGAGGGGTGGACTCAGAAAGGGACTTTAATGAATGGGTTTTCTTGTAAGAAAAGGAAAGTTTAGTCCTTAGTGCTTTAACTAATTCTTGTCTGCTTTTAATAATTTCCCAATTCTTTGCAATAATCTTCTTGATACCTTCCGACTATAAAGAAATGGGAAGGGGAGGTCTCATATCTAAAACCTTGAAGTTATTCCTGGACTGGTTATCACTCATTCGTCTTGTACACTTGTACTACAGCATTGTCTCTAGGATAGCAAATATCTTTCTTTGGATTATTATGCTTCTAAAGACAACAGCAATTTACATGACAAGTCTTTTGAATGAGGAGACTCTAAATGAAATATTTAGACTGAACTAAGGCCAACTCATGGAGAACAAACAAAACTGCAAATGCTACATTAGAATCAAACAAGCATCTAAACTACCTGACCTCTGGAAAAAAGTAAATAAATTAAGTAAAATTTTTGAAAGCTTATACCTAAAGGTTTTATAAAAGTTAGAAGTGAAACCATCTGGTCCTTTATAGAGTTATGGTGACCAAATACTGGACATAATCTCTTTTAATCACAATGGATTATTTATTAATTAAGCAATAACCCATTCCTGGGTGTGGGTAATGCTAGATTTACCCACGGTTGGTGTGGTTTGGTCATGAGGGCGAAGCCCGAGTGACCAAACAAAAACAACCGTGGGTAAATCCAGCATTACCCACACCCAGGCGTGGGCTATTACTATTATACAATGACATTATTTAAAACAGAAAATGCTTACTTTTCTTAAATAATGGCATTGTATAATGCCTCTGTGGTGTCCTTCCATGGCTTGTAGAGATCCTCTTCCTATTTCTGATGTACTGGGCATGTGTATGGGACTGGCGTCCCCACGCATACCCAGTACATCAGTGCTTCAGAAAGTAAGTAACGGAGAAAAGAACATCTCCATTGCTCTGTTTTGTTCCTTTTCCTTTTATTTAAATAAAAAAAAAATAGTTTGGGGCAATTTAGGGCTAGGAGAGCTGCGGTCCCGACTATGGAGATACGACAGGGTCACACTACATTGGGGAAGGGGACAAATCCCTGTTATTTGCCTTAAATTCCTGCAAGTACTACTTGTCAGTGAAATGGTCTGTCAGTGAAATGGGGTTCAATCTAATGGTCTGTTGATGCAATGAAAGTAACCTATATATATATATATATATATATATATATATATATATATATATATGGGTCTACTTCGAATAACCGAAGCGCCACGTCACCGACACCCGGAAGACCGAGACAGAACGACCGAACAGGTAGGTTACTGAAAACGCGATATCCTGACAGCTGAGAGACCGACAACGGCAGCGTGTGAGCGCGATCCGGTAAGTGTGCGAAAGTGAAAGATTTAGGATTGGGGAGCGGACAGGTAAGTGTACGATAGTGAGGGATTTTAGGTTAGGGTGTGGGAAAGGTGAGTGTGCTGTAGTGTCAGACTAAGGGTTCCGGTAAGGTAAGTGTGTGGAAGTGACGTAGAGCAGTGTAGGGAAGGGTTAAGTCTGTCAGGGTTAGAATGCGGGTGGAGTGAGTGTGCGATAGTGACGGGCTGAATGTTTTAGGGTGGGTTAAGTGAGTTAGGGTTAGGGTGCAGGTAGGGTAAGTGTGCGATAGTGACGGTGTTGAGGTTTAGGGGTGGGTTAAGTGAGTTAGGGTTAGGGTGCGGGTTGGGTAAGTGTGCGGTAGTGTCGGACTTTAGGGTTAGGGTTTAGGTTTAGGTTAGTGGATATGTTGTTGTGTGCAATGTGTAGTTGACGTTTTTTCTGTCGGTGTAGTGGTGTTCGGTTTTTTGAGTTGTTGGTGTTGTGTGTTTTCGGTTGTTTGGGGTCGGTAACTTGTGTGTCGGTGAATCGGAAGTTCGGTGATAGAAAGTAGACCCATATTTATATATATCTATATATATATATATATATATATATATATATATGTATATATATATATATATATATATATATATATATATATATATAGGTCTACTTTAAATGATCGAAGTTGCAGAACATTGAACCACACATTATCGAGGATGAGATGACCAATGTTCTACAACATCGAACATTAAACTAGAACAAATTAAAAAAGATAAAAAGTCTTCTTGTAAGTTTTTACAGGAGGGCAAGCCCTCTGCACCCCCACACCCCCCACTACTTAAATATACCAAGTCTGAGATCGCACTACAGTGAAAACAACGGTAAATTTCCCATTCTGTACTGTATGGTACCATTCTCTTCACTGTAGTGTGATCTCGGTGTTGGTATATTTAAGTAGCAGGGGGTGTGGGGGGCTGCAGGGGGGCTTTCTCCCCTGCAAAAACATGAAATAGGAAGTTTTCACATTTTTAGTTTTTTTTTTTTTTTTGAGTTCACTATTGCAGAACTTCGATCCTCTGGTCCTTGATAATCAAAGGTTCGATGTTCTGCAGTTTCGATACTCTGAAGGGGACCCCTATATATATATATATGTTGTGTCTTTTGGCTTTTCCCGGTTAGGGGTCGCCACAGCGGAACTCCGGTCTGCTAATGATTGGCAGTAGATTTTAATGTGCCGAGTTGCCAGCCCTGGCGCACAACCTTCAACGAAGGTACGCCCATTCACACATGTCTCCACACAGAAGATGCTCTAGCTGAGAATCGAACAGGACAATGTCTTACTGTGAGGCGACAATGCTACCACAGCACCACCACCGCAGTATGGGACCCATATATATATATATATATATATATATATATATATATATATATATATATATATGTATATTCAACAATGTCAAGTTTTTTTTAAATTCTTAATGTTGCAACTGTTAGTATTAAAAACAATGCAAACTGAACAATTGCAACTGGTTTTGTACATGAAAATTAGCACTCTCTGAGAAAGCATTCAGTATGTTATTTAATTAATAACTTTATTGATTTCAGTCATCCAATTCCAACAAATTAGTGAAGAGTTTAACTGTCTAAGCTGAGATGGTTGTACTCTTGAAAATCAACAGTCAAGGACTGCCCTCACAAATTAATGAATCAAGACTGATAATCATTGCATATTCATAAAATAAAATCTCCATTAGGTATTATCTCAGATACAAAAAAAAAAAAAAACAGAGGTATTTGTTGCCTTTATTTGGATATTTTTGGGAAGGAAGAGGATTTATTATTAGAAATTTTAATCACTTTTTTGTAATATGCTACGCAAACAAATATTCAGTTTCCCATTTTTAAATATAAGTAACATAATATCAGAGATAATTAAGGAATCCCCATTACATAAAGCTTCAGGCCCACATGGTCTCCCCACAGAACTCTATAAGAAATTCTGTACTGAATTACTTCTTCATTTGTCGTGTTTATATGATTCTTTTAACAAATCTGGATTCAGAAGATTCTTTTCACTAACCATGTTAATTATGCCTAAACACAGATAAAGACCCAAGCTTAGTGGAAAATTATAGTCCTACGGCCTTGCTGAATTCAGACTATAAAATTCTACCAAAATAATTAATAATTAATAGAAATACTACCATTAATTTACAATTTGGTTTTATTCTAGGGAACTTCGTAGATATGGCTAATCAAGTTTTCCAAGCAATTCTGACAAAATGTGAATAAAAAAAAAGACAAAAGTAGATCAAGCACTTTGTGCTAAAGATGCTTACTAAGCCTTTGACATAAATAGAATATGTATTTAAATTACTCAAATTTCATAACATTCTATCATAAATATTAAATTAAACACTATTTGATAATCTGACATTTCAAATCAGGATCAATGATTATATTTCTTCATCTTTAGTACAAACAAAGGGGGTGAAGACAAGGATTCACCCTTTCCCCAACAGTATTTTTAATGGCAAAAGACTGAATTATTAGGTTTACAGAAGTGGATAGTGAAATAAAGCCTCTAGAAGTTGTTCATACAAATTTTAAGTTTATAGCATATGCAGAAGACGTGATTTCAGCTGTTTCACAAACAAGTGCACCCCATGTATTTATATATATAGACAGATAGATAGCTAAATAGATAGATGGATAGATAGAAAGGTAGATAGATATATAGATAGATAGATAGATAGATAGATAGATAGATAGATAGATAGATAGATAGATAGATAGAGATATACAGGTCCACTTAGTAATGCTGAGATTTCACAATCTCAAAGCTCTGAATACTGATGCTCAGAACTTTGAAATTGTAGAATTTCAAAAACTGTCAATGGAGATTGCCATACAGTGTGGAACACTGTAGTGTGATCTCTCTTCACTGTAGTGTGATCTTGGAGTTGCAAAAAAACATGATCCCTGATGTTTTGCTGTTTTCATTATTTTTTTTCATTTCAAGATTCCGCAATCTTGAAGTTCTGAGCGTCAGTATTCAGAGCATCATGATTGTGAAATGTCAACATTCTGAAGTAGACCTAGATATACATATAGATATATGAGTCGATACTTAAAAAATTGTAAAAATGTGGTTCAGTTTGACATTTTAATTTACTGGACGTTACATTTATATTCTCTATGGGCTGTTTTCATTAAAATGTGCTGATTCCACCTGAACCCCACCGGTACAATAAATATAAAGTAATTTGGGAAAAAAAATCATAGGGAGAGGACGTTCTCCAATAATTCCTTGGCATGTGTTAATCGCTTTGAGGTATAAAGGTGTTTATCAGGTTAAGGATCCAATGATAACTATGTTTGTGCAGTCTTGGATTAATATTTACAATTATCAGACAACTGACTCATATATAATATTTTAATAGTATATGGCAGATAAAACCCTTAATGATTCAGGATGAGACAAATTTGCAAAATTTTAGAGAGGTCCACTTTTTTAATACAAAAAATAATTAGACAACAGCAACATTTATTGCCACTTATGTTTTCCTCGGCAGGACATACCTTTGCAAGCTTGGATATCTGTATCTTACAAGAGAATAGTCAAGGATTACAGAAAGTTCAGTTGTGTAAGTAAACTTACTGTAACATTACATGTTTAAATGATCACTGCTGCAGCAGCTTTAGCTATATGGGTTACACCCTGCAAAGGATTCATAGATTCATAGATCGTTACCAGGCTAATGACCTGGGAGGCCTTTGTAAACCTAGCCATGTTTTCCCAAAAGAATAATGATATCCTGTATCCAAAAAAGACATTGTGGGCCAGGCATTTAGAATCTGCCTCTGTCCATAAGGGACATGTGTGCCAGGCACAGGGCAAAATTCCTATTTCCCATCCAGTGGTCTAGGTTGTGTTTAAACTGGGTAACAGATTATTTCAGATTCACATGGATGGGAAGCCTGTTTCATAGGAGGAGCAGTCTTTGGGACGCATATCTGTCTCTCCAGCATGTTCTATTTAAGTTGCAGACAAAATTCAGGTCCCTAGATGTTATATTTCTGGTACTCTTTGACTTATGAATATATAGGAGATTCATGAGAGTGGGATTTGCAGATGCCTTGTAAGCCAGGCATAAATCACCCCTCAGCAATTTATAGGAGACTGAGTAGAGGGAAAGGGCTTTAAGGTGCTCTGCATAAGGTAAGTTTGTTACGTCTTGCATTCTTTTTGTAAGGAACCTCTGAGGTTGCTCTAGTTGCTGCATATGTCTGGTCAGGTACATACCAAAGGGAGCACTGTACTCTATGACTGGTCTGATAAGAGCAGAATAAAATGGTTAGGGGCATCTTCCATGCACCCAGTACATTGATAGCTTAATCAGAACTGTAGAAAATTAATGGTCTAAACATTGCAAAGAGGCAATGCTAGGTAAATAAAAATCAATATGCACACCTTGGCAACAAAAACCTATACAAAAATAAGGGGAATAAGGGAGACGCAGGTTCTACAGCAGTGATTGTTTGAACATCTATTGCTATACTAAGTTTTCTTACACACTTGTACTATGTTTATCATTTGATCACTGCTACAGTAGACTTAGGTGTATAGTTAGAATACCATAACTGATAAAGGCTGGAAAGATGGTGGCTGAGAGCCTAGGAACCCCAAGAGAATGGTGCTAGCAGGAGCTGCTCTTGACCTGGAAAAGGAATATAGTTTGTAATGCTCTGCAAGAGTATACACAGAAGACCAAGTTGCTGCCCCTAGAATGCTTCTATTGTCAACCCTTTCCAAAAAGCCCCAGTAGAACATGCCTTGGCTCTGATGGGAACTGACTTGTTATGGTGGGTATAACAAAAGGAGATAGCATGGGACATCCATTTGGAAATAGTCTGCTTTGATACAGGTTGTCTTTTTTCATACATTCATTAGAAATGAATAACTGATCAGAGTTTCAAGGTTTTAGTTCTGTCAAGATAATATCTGAATTGTCTGTGGACATCCAGAGTATGAATGATTCTTTCTCCCTCAGTTTTAGGTTTTGTAAAGAAGACAGCAAGATGGATAGTTTGGCTCAAAGTAAACTTGGATACCACTTGGATTAGAATGTGCAAAGAAATTCTTGGAGAACTTCCTCTCCATATGAATATTTTCTCCAAATTCTCTGGCAAAAGTAATTCAAAGGAAAACCTCATCTTTGTGGAAAATGAGATAAGGTTGACTCACCATAAGAGATGACAACTCAGACAAGTCAGACACCCTTCCTACAGAAGTCAGAGAAATCAGCAAAACTGTTTTCAGTGTCATGAACCTTAATTAGCTTGATGAGCTGATTAAAATAAAGCAAAAATTAAATTTCCCTAACCAAAGTTAAGATCCTGAGGTTGAGTCACCTGTTTTCTATGTGGACAGATTTATATAACAAAATAACAGAAAAACACCCAAAAGAGCGGAAACTCAAAACTGGTGAAATAAAAATAAAAAAAGTCACCAGACCTATACAGAACGGTAACACTTGACAAAACTAGACTGCAGAAAAAGACTAAGCGCTTTCACCCTGTAGCTCCCACGGCTTCATCAAAGTTGTTGTTGTTTGTCTTTTTGGCTTTTCCCGGTTAGGGGTCACCACAGTCCGACACCCAACCTTCAGCGAAGGCATCCCATTCATGCATGTCTTTCGGAGGCCACTCCACCTCGGGGAGGACATGCATAACTGTTAAAATTGAAAATGCAAGCTTAAATAAAGTTATTAACACAGTCACATGATCAATGTAATAGGGAAATGAATGAATACTTATTTAAAAAGACAGTACATCAGCATGAGTAAAGTGCTGTGTTCAATAAAAATCACCTTAAAATATACATATAAATGTATATTAATTCACTTATAGTAAATTATTATAAAGTGCTAGTGCTAATAACATAATATGAATATGTTGTATAACTTAGTTAAAAATAACTAATTTAAAATTGTTGAATAAAAATGTTAACTAAAAATACACACTGGTTAGCCCTTGCAGGTCTTAAACCCAGGACCCTGTGCACATTAGTCATAACAGTTAACTCCTACACCATGACTTCTTTCTTAGTTATTTAAACACTACATAATAATTACATTGTACTATATGTATTTAGGGAACCAAGGAACCAGAATAAACAGACCTTAAATATATTTTCAGATCTCCAGTGCCCTTAAATTTAACACCGGAGCTAAAGAGATATTGTCATTTATGCCAGGATAAATCGTGACATTAGTTCTTAGCTGCCACTCAAACTCTAGTTTCTCAAGATATAAGTTCAAATCTCCACCCCTACCATAATCAAACACTCTGTCAATGACAAAGAAAATAATTTTTTTGAAATTATTACAGTTCTTAGAATGCATATATAATGCATTCTCTTTTTTATCTTTCTAATATATCTATTATGTTCTAATATCCTTTCCTTGAGTTTCCTAGTGGTTTTACCCACATAGAAAACTGGACAGGAAATACAGGTAGGTAAGTAGATCACCATCTTGGTGTTGCAGTTGCATTTACCAGGACATGGAAGGGTACGATAATAACCATCAATAGCAACATATGGACCTGTATTAATAAATGTACAGGCCTTACAAGCATTACACTTTGACATTTTGGAGACTAAACCTCTTATTTTTGTTTCTTCTCCAATAAGTTTTTAATGTCGGGACCCCT
This sequence comes from Protopterus annectens, assembly GCF_019279795.1. Classification (NCBI taxonomy): domain Eukaryota; kingdom Metazoa; phylum Chordata; order Ceratodontiformes; family Protopteridae; genus Protopterus; species Protopterus annectens. The sequence continues at coordinate 829,321,286 of NC_056727.1, read as the reverse complement.
ACTATAGGTAATTCTAGGAAACAATCCTAGTATGTTCATAGTATCTTGATCAAAAATTGTCTTCCAAGTGTTATGAACTATGGATGTAATTGTCAAGGCATCCTTATTGTATGGGAGAACCAACATACTGTCAGTTGACAAAACTTTTTTGTTGTTGTTATTATTAATACCTGATTCTGTGTTTAATATTGTAATAAATCTGTAGTTCCTGTTCTGCATAACATAATTTCTAGTTTTAATCAACGTTTTAAATGGGTATCCTCTGTCTCTAAACATGCCAATTAATGTGTATATCTCATTCTCAAAATCAGGGTCATTGCTTGTTAATCTTGAAATTTGTACCATTTGTCCTTTCACTATGCTTTTCTTTTTATGCATAGGATGGCAACTGTTGTAGTGGAGAAAGGATACACTATGCCCCACCCACCCCACACACACACACACATACAGATGGTGTAAAAACAACCTCCATATCCTAAGGAGAATTCAAAATTTCAGCTTTAACATCCTCAGGTAAATTTTAAAAATTTAACCATATAATCCTTCTCATAACAGTTCCAGTAATAACTGTTCTGGCATCAGCTGAATCATAAGCACACATCAAACAGTATTTGTTTGTTTCAGACAAAGAAGCAACACAGAAGCAATAAGTGTATTCATATAAGATTTTTCCTCAGAAGAGGGAAGGTGGCTATTATGTTTCTCATATTCTTAAATTATGCAAGCAAAAACATTTAATATGTGAGCTTGACAACTAAGAATTCTAAAAATAATTGAGGCAGCTGTATACACTTTTTTCCCAAATATATCAAAGGCTTTCTCATCCATATCAGAGGGATGGGGTTAGCATTTACCAAATAGCTAGCAGCAGCAAAATTTTTTAAGGATATCACTGCAAAGTCAGATCAGGGATTAGACAATAAAATTAGTAAGACTGAGGAAGTTTATATGATCTAAATGGCTTCTTATGGGCTACAGGCTGGTTCTCAGGCATATTACAAGCAGTAATAAAAACACCCTCCAGAGCTGAAAATGCAAGAGGAACATGAGTGAGTTGAGGATATTCCAGCTGTAATAAATTATAACATTTTTGAAAGACACTGGAATGTCATTATGGTCTCACTGAAACAACTGGTTCATCCTAGACAAGATTTCAGAAAAGAAAATTCTTGCAAGGGACCAACAGAAGAAACACTGTTATTAGAATCAGAATCAGTCACATGAGGAGACCAGAAGTTTTTCCCCTCAAAGTTATTTCCATTTTCATTATACTGAGACTCTTCAGAAAATTAAGAATTATTTTTTCTTTTACCAGTAAAACCAGAATGAGAGAGGTCAAGAGCTTGAACTAAGTCCAATAAATCATTTATGTCTAAGGTAACTGAGACAAAGAAAGATAAAGGTTTTACTTTCTGCTTCTTTTTAACAGGAATTTCCACAGAAACAGACCAACTCCTGTCAGACTCACCACCCCCGGGGATGAGGTATGCCAGTCAGGTTAGGCAGAGAGGCATTCCTCACTCCTTCCTCCAAAACCAACAAGAGTGGTTATCCCATGCTCATTTATAAACTTCAACAACTGCAGAGGATGTGACTAACCCCTGGTCCATAGTGGCTGAGGGGATTACACCAGTGGAAACTAATAAAAGAAGATGAGTGGTCTGAAGAATCAGAAATGGCCACAACAAAATTTGCCATCTGCGACTGAGGCAAATTTGTAGCCTTCTGAAGGAGCAAAGGCTTTTTGGGAATGTTTGTAACTGGAGCAAGGAAGAATCAAGGAAGTGGTAAATTGTTCCATGGTACAACCATTAATGAAGCCTGAAGCTGAAGTCCAGATATAGTTTCATAGGTTCATAGGTAGGTACTAAAATATCGGCCCAAGGGCCTACGTAAGCCTAGCCAACACGGTTCTCTGGATTACACCACCCAAGAAAGTTATTTTCCAATGTCACTGTCGAGCAGAGACACAGAAGTGATCTCCAGGGTGTATTTCCTATTTCCCATCCACTAATCAAGATATCACTGACAGCAGCAGTCGGTAAATGAGGTGAGTATCAAAATGCAATATTTTTGACAGAAAAAACACCATTAAAAGCACAGCATACACTTATCCCAACCTCTAAACACAGTTTAATAAAAGGTTACATATAAACAAAATGAAACTACATTTTAAATAAGTTTTTACACTAAAATAAAAAGAGCCACAGATTTTTAACTAAAAAGTCACATGGCAATCCAACAAACATAAATTCCTAGACTAAAATAAAGTATTTCACAGAAAAAAACAATGCTTTGGTCACAAAATAAAATGTGGAAAGTTTTGCCCCTAATGGAACTTATCTGTCCAGCAATGGAGAAACACTAGCCGACTGTTGATTCTTAAAAACCTGCAAGAGGAGTACCCTTTAATGTCAGGAAAGCCCTTAAGGTCTTGGTGCCCAGATACTTGATTTTGTACAGCTCTGCTCAAGATGTCAGTGGACTTGATATGTAGAAGGTGCCTTTAAACCTTGGAAGCTGGTTGGCTGTTATAGCATGTGCAGGATATAACCCATATAGCTAAAGCTACTGCAACAGTGATCAAATGATGAGCATACTTCAATTATTTTCTTAGATTAAAATAAAAAAGTTAAAATCACTCAGCTGAGAGAATATCACACAAATACAAATGTATTTGTTTGCACTATCAAGTAAAGAAGGAACAAAAAACCTGGCAAAAATAATGAAGCTTAAAGGGTTGCATACCATGACTATACCATACAAATCTTAAGAAAATGGAATACTGCAATTACAAAGACTGTCAGACTTCAGGAATTTCAGGCATTATAGCAGAAATACAGATATGAGTTCAAATCCTTTTGAAAAAGGACAAACCAACAACAACAAAAATTACATAACTTTCTGGAGTACCCCCCCCACCGCAAAAAGAAATGCAGGCTCATTTGTGGAGATGTGGGAAACAGGATTCATATATGGTGGTGTTATACAAGAATTATGCCCTAGTGAGTAAAAAAGAGCGTAAATCCAGTTTTCTTATTAGGGAACACTAGCACAATGAAATTCAAATTGATACTAACTATGTCATTTCACACAGTTACCAGCTAAGAAGGCAAAGCATGTATTCTTAGCCAGCATGGTTAAAATGTATTATTTTAGATTACTAGAATCAAGAGGTACCATTTTATTTTTTTTCCATCTGAAAGATTGTGGTTAATATCTATACAATCCCATAAATTAATAGCTGGACAAGAGAGCATTTTTCCCATCTCTTGAGGTGTGAGGGTGGAGGGAAGTTGGTGAGGGTGCATACTGAATCTGTAGAATATGGATATGAATGACGTAAATATTTACTATACATAAAATTAAAAAAAGATATATGAAAATCAAGGACTGTACTTTACAAATTATTAACTGAAAAATGTATTGGCTCACATTAGGGTAACAACACCTTAACTCATTGCAGTAGTGAAGTCAGGCAGCATGGCATGTTTAGAAAGATGAAATCATAACCCTATGAAAAAGACTGTAGACTAGATAGGCATGTTGCTAATCTATTTAATAACCCTCTTCTATAGCGTACGAGAACTTGTCTAGACAGAGCAGTTAACTTTGTAGTTGTTAACTCTTTTGGTTTGCTGTAGTGTTCATTTAATTGCACCTGTCCATCACTGAGATTGTTTCACTCTCTGTTATCTTGACAGTGATGATGAGTGGCAGCCCAATTTGAGAAAACACGAAGGAGTTCTTGAGGAAAATAAGAGTTATATTTCAAGATGCAAGTGGCCACCACTGCTGTTTAGAAGTTTTTGATATCTTTTGATACAGTTGGTTGAAGGAGTGTCTCCGGGATACTGCAGTCATGATCAGACCCAGATCTCTCTAAACAGCATCTGTCAGTTCTGTCTGCCCTCCTGTAACACATTGCTGTTGTCCAAGTCTATAGTCCCAAAATTCTTAAAATGACAAATAGGTTATACATTACTTTCCCCTGCCGGTGGATTCCACATTCTAAAAAGTGCCTTAGTATACCACTCTCAGTACAAATCGAGCCCCAGATATCCTTTTCATTGGCTGGCACAATGCTTTCACGTTTGACATTATATTAGCTTCCTGAATGCAAAACTTAGTATCACAACCTTTTACAGAAGGACATCTGCCTGATTCACTCAGTGCCAGAATTATAAATTCATCAGTAAATATGCCATTAACTGTTCAGGACAATTGGACAAAATGGAGCTTCCTTTATACTGTGGGAAACCGAGAATCTTGGAATACATATGAAGTGTACCAACATATGAAATAGATCTAACAAAATTGTGATTTCAATAATTTAGTGGCTCCATCTCTGTAAACAGAATCTATATACTATGTCATTGATATAATGAAAGCAAAATGCATATAACTGAAAAATTAACTACAATTTCATCAAAATTTCACCAAGTTATAGCACAAATATTTAAATAATTTTTTTTCATGGCTCTTTGGCATACAAGAATAAAGTCCTGATTATGACCCAAACAACCCAAATTCATCTAGCAGCTTGAGAGCTGAAGGAATTTGGAGGGATAGGGTGGAAATGACTGTCTGATGCCAACTCTCCTATCCTGGGGCAAGGGATTAGTGGTTCTAGTTGATTGATCATCACCACACAGGTGGAGGTTTGGAAATGAATAGGACTATAGACCAGGGTTATAAGCTTGGACCATTCAAGTTGGTGATGCTAGCCCTCTTTAGTGTGTGCATAGAGGCAGGCACACACTTGGGAAGGGCACAACTCGTCCTTCTACAGTGATGCAGGTACTCACATTAGCAACCAGAGGGAGGTGTTAGAGCTACATGCAGAAAATGTCCTGGTAGCTGCCACAAAGACAGCTCTGTAATCATCTGTCAACTCTCATGGAATGAATGGGATGGAAAAGGTTTTTAACCATGAAAGGAATCAATAGATTAAGTGACATCAGGGAGACGATGGTTGGCAGGCAGTGGAGAACAATAAAAAATGCATTTCTTGAGTCACACATCATCTAAATATTATAATAACTCTAAAGTCAGACCACACTGGGGAAAGGTGGAATTTCTAAATTGCTTCCACTGTTATTTATGACATAGTACTAATTACCTAGTAGCATACAACAGCACATTTGAAACAATAGTACCCGACATGCTGGCACATCGTAAGTCTGTCTCTACTCCATGCATGTTCCTCATAATCTAAATGTCTTTCCATGATCAATTTGTGATGCCCATGCCCTGACCCAGCAATCAAGGAGCCTCAATCCTCACCACTAACACCAGAGCGGGCATCTCATATATGAGGAAAGGATAACAAATACACACAGTAAAGTGCAATTTCCCTTAAGAGCACACAGAGAAGACAGTCAGTCTGGGGCTGGTCGCTCCCTTGCTCTCCAGGTCCCCAATAAGACTCTCCACTGGCACAGCTATAGTGTCCAGATCTCAGCATAATGGGCAAGCTAAAACCTCTAGCACCCTCTCTGTCCAACCAGTGCTTCATGTCCCTGCCCAAGTAGCTGACACACACACACACACACACACACACACACACACACACACACACACACACACACACACACACACACACACACACACACACACTTTGAGAAGAGTTTATACAACCACACAGACACTCCTGGGGAAGGCTGGCACAGGTTCTCCAGCCGTGCCCCTTTTTCCCAGACTATACTTTAGTACCAGCTGCCACCACCCACTAATAGTTATCAGCTATTCAAAGACCCTTAAAAGGGTGTCCAATTATTACTGTGCAATATTAATATCCAATTGGTAGTATAGCCCAGGGCTAAAGCTATAGGAGTGGCTTTGTACAATTTTACCAAAGGCATACAAGTACTCTAAAGAGCTTAAATTATCTCTACACAAACCAGCCACAGTTAAAAGGTTTTAAAATATTTAATAATAAATAATTAAAACCACAAGACAATACTTTCTGCTAGTGCTAGTCAAGAGTTCACAGATCACACAGAAATACTTAAAATAATTCAGTAGTACAGTACTGACATCACAGAAAAACATTTAGTCTAATCTTTCTAGTTCCTAGCTATTTCTAAAAGAAAACACAAGTCTAAGATAACTTAGATATGAACAAGACAGTGTTGTGAGTTGGATAGTCAAGACAAAAATGCTTAATAATCTCTGGTTCTCTCTGTTTAAATGGAAATTGCAGTTCTGATAAACATTACATCATTCTTCACCCTTCCTGGGGTTCCCAGGCCAACAGAAACTGCATCTACATTCTTTTACACCTAGGCAGAAACCAGAGCCATAAAAATACATTTGCGTGTTTAAATCTAGCAATCTAACTTTGGTTAAAACAATAGAAAGAATGTGCTAGCCCAGACGGAATGACTCCGTATCTTTAACTTCAAAGGACATACATGAAATGCTTGTCTTAGCTTTCTTTACAGCAGAGGGCAATGTTGCTACATTGTTTTAAGTTCAACATTTCACAGCATATTCTTTCAATTAAGAAAACAAGTCTGTAGTTCAACATTCATATTTAAAAATATAGAATTATGTATAAAATTATATCTGGCTAGGCTGGCAGCCTTCACATTTCTCCTCCCCCCTGGAGAACTGTAGTTCTAAACAGCTAGTTTTTCAAGTGACCCTTGAGAAATGCCATTTGAGAGGATTAGGTCTATCTGAGTATACCTACCCCATTCCCTGTCTTGAGAGTCCATCTGCACTGGCATTGCTACTCCCACTGCGATGCTGCACTGACATATCATATGCTTGCAACCATAGGCTACATCTTAGCAATTTGGCATTTTGCTGGCTGGCTCTGTTTAACCATGTTAGGGGGTTGCCATCTGTCATAACAGTGAATTTCCTTCCATACAGATAAGGCTGGAGTTTCTGCAGTGCCCACACTATGGCAAGACATTCCTTCTCTACAGCTGCATAGCATTCCTCCCTGGGTTGGAGCCTATGACTGAGATAAACCACCGGGTGCTCTTCTCCCTCTGAAGAAATTTGGCTAAGTACAGCCCCCACCCCATGGTTTGAAACATCCACCTTTGATAAGCACATTGCCACAGTAGTCAAGAAATCCTTCTACGTGGCACACCTCATCACAAAAGGTTTCTCATCCAGGAAAAAAGAGATCATTGTTCCCCTCTACTCATCACTCATTAGACCCATTATAGAGTACAATGCCCCTTTTGGTATGTGCTTCACAAGACATCTACAACAACCTGAAAGGCTGCAGAAATACCTCACAAAGAGGATTACTGGCCTCAAACAGATGCCCTATGCAGACCTTCTCAAAAAACTCCAGCTTTACTCTGTCACATATCGCCTACTCAAAGACGATCTCTGCCTAACATACAAAGCTATGTCAAACCCAAAGCTGCTTGACATGCTCCAATTAAAGTAATCCCAATCCCTCCGGGCTACACGCTCTAGGGACCTAAACCTTGTCACCACAATAAACAGAACATGCTGGAGGGATAGATTCCTGTCCCAGAGACTTCCCATATTCTGGAACAAACTACCTATCTATATCAAACAAAGCTCCTCATTAGCACTCTTCAAGAAAAATCTTGATGATTGGTTGGGAGATAGGAAATTCACCCCAGGATTCACTTATGTGGCTCTACTTGACAGGGGCACAGGAAAATAATTTTCTTGGGTGGCAAAAGCCAGGGTACCATTTGGCTAGGCTTATATAGGCCCTAAGGCCAATAGCCTAGTACCTACCTATGAACAACAATTTTTTTGCTGTAATCTGGCTGGCTAACACAGGGGGTACTCCCAAAGCTTCTTTAAGCTTCTGGAATGCCTGCTCACATGCTGGGGTCCACACTACCTTATCTGGCCTGCTCTTCCTTGTCAGGTCTGTGAGGGGAGCAGCTATGGAACTATAACCGGGGACGAACTTTCTGTAGTACCCTGCTGTCCCTAAAAATGCCCTCAACCTGCTTTTTAGTAACAGGTGCAAGCCATGCCTGAATGGCTTCCACTTGGGCAGGTTCTGGCCTTATTTTACCACTCCCCACTCTATGTCCTAGGTGGGAGACCTCTGCTATACCCACCTGACATTTGCTCTGCTTAATGGTCAACCCTGCCCTCTCTAGTCTGCCCAGCACCTCCCTAACATGCTGAAGGTGCTCTGGCCAGGAATGGCTGCAGATGGAAATATCATCTAGGTAAGCAAGGGCAAACCCTCCAGCTCCTACTAGGATATGATCTACCAGCCTCTGGAAAGTTGCTGAGGTATTTTTCATCCCAAAGAGCATCTTTGTGAACTCATACAAGCCAAAAGGAATCACAAAGGCTGACTTCTCCCTAGCACTAGGAGTCAAGGGCACCTACCAGTAACCCTTGGTAAGATCAATGGTTGTAAGATAATTAGCCCCACCCAGCTGCTCTAGGGCCTCATCTGTCCTAGGCATGGGGTAAACATCTGTCTCGGTGTGACTATTTAACTTCCTGTAGTCCACACAGAACTTGGTGCTGCCATCCTTCTTTGGCACCAACACCACTGGGGAGGCCCAGGGACTGCTGGACTCTTGAATCACCCCTAGTTCCAACATCTCCTGTACCTCCTCCCTCAGAGTCTGTTTGAATCTCTCAGGCACTCTAGAAGGGGCCTGCCTAATAGGCCTTTGGGGACCTTTTTCCTCCTGGTGCTGCACCAGATGGGTTCACCCTGGTTTCCCAGTGAACATGTCCACAAATTCCTGCAACACTGCTCGGATTTCTCGAACCTGTAGCAGTTCCACCATGTAGTTAACATCACTTACCTTTCTTACCACCTTGTAGGGACCCTCCCAAGCTGCTTGCAGCTTGTTGTGTCTGACAGGAATGAGAACCATTGCCTGCTGCCCCACAGCATACTCTCTAGCTCAAGCATTCCTGCCATACCACACATGTTTCTGTTGTTGGGCTTCTGCCAGGTTCTCCTGGGCCAAGCCCATGAGTTCCTTGAGCCCTGTCCTGAGGTTTAGGATGTATGCCACAACAGACTCCTTGTGAGACTCGCACTCACCTTCCCACTCATCTCGAATTAAATCTAGTGGTCCCCTCACCCTATGCCCATACAGCAACTCAAAGTGTGAAAAAACTGTGGATTCCTGGGAAACTTCTCTGTAAGCAAACAACAGATGGGGCAAATATTTGTCCCACCCCCATAGCATGGACTTGATTGTAGAGTTTAACCTCTCAACACGACCATTAGTCTGGGGATGGTAGGGGGTGGTCTTCATGTGCTTCACCCCACAGGACTTCCACAGACAAGCCAGCAGGTCTGACATGAAATTGGCACCTCAGTCAGTCAGTATTTCTTTTGGGGAACCTACCCTGCTGACAGTCTCTAACAAAGCATTTGCCACCTTCTCTGCCTCAATGGGGGGCAAAGCTACTGCCTCAGGGTATCGTGTAGCATAATCCACTACCACTAGGATATACTATTTTCCTGTGAAACTTGGGGTACTCAGAGGACCCACAATATCCATAGCTACCCTCTGAAATGGCTCCTCAATCACAGGCAAAGGCATCAAAGGAGCTCTCATCATGTCTCCTGCCTTGCCTACCTTTTGGCACTGCTCACAGGTCCTGCAGTACCCTGTTACATCTCTGGAAATTCCAGGCCAATAGAAGTTCTGCATACTATGCCTCTTTGTATGTTTTATGCCCATATAAACTGCAAAGGGAATATCATGGGCTATGGCTAGAAGTGCCAGACAGTAGGCTCTAGGCACTACCAACTGCTGTACTCTCTCACCTTCTAGCCCTCCCTCAGGGGTCCACTCTCTGTATAGTAACCCTTTGTCCCAGTATACAGATTCCCCCTTTCCTTGAGAATCAGGTACCTCCCTAGCTACCTGCCTCAGGCCTTGCAATGTAGAGTCTGAGAGCTGAGCCTTTCTCAATTCTCTCCTTGTAACCCTTCCCAGCTCCCCTTCCACAGGATGTCTGGCAGCCTCTGACAGCAGTGCCTCACTGTCAGCCTGGGTACTACTACTCACCTCTACCTTTGCAGTCCCTCTGTCAAAGGGACCATCAGTATCCTCAAGCAGCTATGGCTCACCTTCAGTTTCACTGCTACAGAGTAGCTCCTTCCCTGAAGTAGCCACCTCACCAGTCCTGGCTGCAAGCTTGCAGTCTGTCTGTGTCTCCCCCAGGCTACTAGACCCACATGCTTGTCTCCTAGCCTCACTGCATATAACTGCATAAGCACTTGGTACTGCCTCATCCAAATCCTTCCCTATCAGGACATCTGCAGGATGGTAGCTTGGTACCCCTGTTGTCTCAAGACAACCTACTATTGGCATTTTGTCTTTCCCACTTACTGGCTCCCTCACCTTTTGTTCCCCACCTTGCCTCTGTGGACACGTGTATGCCACATGGCCCCACTGGTTGCATTCAAAACATTTAACCCTAGCTCCTGGATGTGTACCTGGACTATTGGCTTCCCCTGCTACTGGCAGATTCTGTTGTGGCTGTCTGTCCTGCCCACCATGGATTCCTTTAGACCCATGAGCAGTTCTCAGGGACCCCTTCCTGTGCAGGGCTGCCCTGCTTGCCAGGTATAGGTCTCCCTTCTTCCCCAACTCATCTGAAGTAGCATATTGTCTATCAGCTAACCAGATCCTCATGTCCTCAGGCAAAGTGCTAAGGGCTTGTTCCCTCACCAAAAGGTCTGCCAGCCTTCAAAAGTGGTGACCTGACATCCACTCACCCACCTATGGAAATAAGTGCTCAATACAGCAACATATTCACACACACTTTCATCTGCCTTGCATCTATGCTCATGAAACTTTTTCGTATATGTTTCAGGTGTTAGCTTAAACAGTTCTAAAAGACATTTTTTAACAGCAGTATAATCAAAACATGCAACGTCTGACATTTTAGATAAAACAGTTACAGCTTTACCATGGAGTAAGGGGGTCAGGAACCGTACCCAGAGCCCTTGGTCAACTTCATATTGTTTACATACCCTCTCAAACTTATGAATGAAATTATCAAAATTATCCCTCTCTTTAAACTGCAGAAGAAATTTACTGACCTTTTGTGCTTCTGGGGTCCAGTTACTCCCTTCCCCATTACCTCCATGACTTTGGCGAAGAGTCAGCAGGTCCTTCTCATGCTGCCTCTGCCTCTCTTTTTCTTCAGCTTCTAGGTGTAGTAGTTTCTCATTTTCCTCACTCTCTAGATGTCTCAGTCTCTCAGCTGCTTCTAATTCCACATGCCTGGCCTCCAACTCAAGTCTCTTTAGCTCCAGCTGGATATTTAAGTCCACTGCAGAAAGTTTGAGCTGTCCATTCTCCGAGGGTATTATATCTCCACTGCCAGTCTGATTGTGCTCCTGGTTGCTGTTTTCTGATGCAGCTGTAACCAAGGCTGCAATCAGGTCTGCCTTAGTCAGGTTTCCATGCACTAGTCCCCCTAGCCTGGCACATCTCTGTCAGCTGGCTCTTTGTCAGCTTTCCATACTCCTCTGCTGACATGCTGCTTGCTCACTCTGACTAACTAAGCTAACAAAAGAAATAAAACAATTGTGATCTGAACTCTGAGTATTCACTGCTTGGCTGTTTTAGTGTACAAAAACACCTTCAAAGCTCACTGTACACAAGCTACAGGATTTACTCTACCCACACCACTACCAGCCAGTTAGCATTTGCCAACTAATTAATATATGATGTGGATATCCCACCATTGCCAAACACAAATGTGAGGATATCCCAACCATTGCCATCCACAAATGTAATGCCCGTGCCCTAGCCCAGCAATCAAGGAGCCTCAGTCCTCACCACTAACACCAGAGAGGGTGTCTCATATATGAGGAAAGGATAACAAATACACACAGTAAAGTGCAATTTCCCTTAAGAGCACACAGAGATCTCAGTCACTCCAGGGGGGGGAATTGGTCGCTCCCTTGCTCTCCAGGTCCCCAATAAGCCTCCCCACTGGCACAGCTATAGGGTCCAGATCTCATCCTAGTGGGCAAGCTAAAACCTCTAGCACCCTACCCTCTCTGTCCAACTAGTGGTTTGTGTCCCTGCCCAAGTATCTGACACACACACACACACACACACACACACACACACACACACACACACACACACACACACACACACACACACACACTTTGAGAAGAGTTTATACAACCACACAGACACTCCTGGGGAAGGCTGGCACAGGTTCTCCAGCTGTGCCCCTTTTTCCCAGTCTATACGGTAGTACCAGCTGCCACCACCCACTAATAATTATCAGCTATTCAAAGGCCCTTAAAAGGGTGCCCAATTATTACTGTGCAATATTATTATCCAATTGGTAGTATAGCCCAGGGCTAAAGCTATAGGAGTGGCTTTGTACAATTTTACCAAAGGCATATAAGTACTCTAAAGAGCTTAAATTATCTCTACACAAACCAGCCACAGTTAAAAGGTTTTAAAATATTTAATAATAAATAATTAAAACCACAAGATAATACTTTCTACTACACAGTGCTAGTCAAGAGTTCAGAGATCACACAGAAATACTTAAAATAATTCAGTAGTACAGTTCTGACATCACAAAAAAACACTTAGTCTAATCTTTCTAGTTCCTAGCTATTTCTAAAAGAAAACATAAGTCTAAGATAACTTACATATGAGCAAGACAGTGTTGTGAGTTGGACAGTCAAGATGAAAATGCTTAATAATCAATGGTTCTCTCTGTTTAAATTGAAATTGCAGTTCTGATAAACATTACATCATTCTTCACCCTTCCTGGGGTTCCCAGGCCAACAGAAACTGCATCTACATTCTTTTACACCTAAGCAGAAACCAAATCCATAAAAATACATTTGCATGTTTAAATCTAGCAATCTAACTCTTAGTTAAAACAATAGAAAGAATGTGCTAGCCCAGACAGAATGACTACGAATCTTTAACTTCAAAGGACATACATAAAATGCTTGTCTTAGCTTTCTTTACAGAAGAGGGCAATGTTGCTGCATTGCTTTAAGTTCAACATTTCACAGCATATTCTTTCAATTAAGAAAACAAGTCTGTTGTTCAGCATTCATATTTACAAATGATAGAATTATGTATAAAATCCTATCTGGCTAGGCTGGCAGCCTTCACACAATTGTTTGCTTCCTTTACAATATCTAAATTTGGCGAAACATACCCTAAGCTCAATCTTTCCTAGTGGCCGCCCAGATGCCTTACATGCTGTCATCTCAAGCATGGACAGTCCCTGCTTGCAATACCTAGACCTCATTTTACTACAGCTGTAGCCACTTCTGCTACTTTTTTACAGTAATACCACCTTGGATGACAGCAGCACAGCTACAATGTGGTCTGCCCTAATGCCAGTGCAAGGGACTCAAAGCCAGATGTGATATGCAGGTCCAGACTTTCATTTGAAGCCACTGCAATCCAAGTGAATTAGCTAGGGATTCTGTCCTGACGGTTATAGAGGATGGACCTTTTATTTTTCAGATCTGAAACTTTTGTACTTAAAGTAGCAATAGACTTGTAAGATAAAGGTTCATCTTCTGCAGCATACCCTCCCTCCATACCCTACCTGATGCATCTTATCTAAAATGTCTGTTCCTTCTCTCTTCTATTTGCTTCTTCTTCTTCCTACCAGCACTGTAATAAAAACTGCACAGTTTAGTATGCTTGATTAATGATAAGAAGAGGGAGGATTCCTGGCAGTCTGAGAAAGTTTTACCTGTTTAGTGACCGTAATGCTGGTTTCATCAGTCTTTTTGGCCGAAGAGGACAGACCTGTTTTTATGAGGATATTTTACTTAATGTAGAACAATCTCATCTTTTCTATCTATATTTTACAATTGTTTATGTTTGGCTGTCTGTCTTTAGCTGAGGTTATAAAACAATTGTCTGTATTACTGATAGAAGAATCCGAATCTGTCTTCTTACTTATGAAGGCTGGCTATAGTACATTGGCTGTTCTAGAAGTAATGCAAATGCATACAAAAAGGCACTGACGGAAGCGGCTTATGGCATATTGACTCTAACTATATATTGCAGCTATTGCTAGACAGCTGTCCACCTCTAACTATGCCCATCCTTTCCTTGAAGTACACTTTATTACTGCAACTGGCAATGTGTTCCATGGTCCCACAATTTTCCTAAAGAACTAGCATTTTCTTAAGACAGCTTTGAGTCATGACACCCTTTCCAGCTACCACCCATATCTTCTTTTCACGGTGTGCTTTTTCTCTTCACTTCATCCCTTTCACTTGCTATTTGACAGTGTAAGGCATCTATTCACATTGTCCTTGACTGCTCCCCCTTCCAGTGTCCACACTCCAGCCTTTATTCTCATACTTCCTCAGTCCCTTTAATATTTTGTTAACTGTTTGCTTCTCTGTCTCTAGTCTTCCTTTCTCTGTTTTGCTACCAGAAATGAAAGCAGATCTCCAGATGTGGCTATACTGGTGCCCTGTGAAGTGATACAATGACCTCATCATCTCCCAAGTCCACTCATCTAACAATGCATTACAGCATGCTGCTGGTCTTCCTCGTGTCCATTCACTCAGCACTGTTCAGTTCAAACAAAGGTGATTACAGTGGCAAGTTCCCTTTCAGCTTCTGTCATCTAAAGGGCCACTTATCATAGTATATACATGTTCCTACATTTCTTCTAACAAAACATATAACAATACAGCTTCTATTAAATCCCAGCTATCACCTCTCTAACCACTCTGCAAATTACATTCACTGGAATGCTTCCCTTTGAGACCACTACACAGATTCACTTACAGCTTCTCATCACTACATTACTTCCCTGTTTGCTGAATCAAGGATGATCAGTGTTGTCTTCCAGTCTCTGACTGTTTGCTGTTTTTTGAAGCAATAAATAAAGTATATCTCAGTACTAATGTGTACTCCAAAGACTGCTGCAACTCAGAGAAAGGGTTGCATAATGTCATGTTTTAGTGTGAGCTCTTTTTCCAAGATGCACTGACCACAGAGTGAGAATAATAAAGTAAGGGAAATGCTGGGTGGGTAAAGCCTTCCCCACATGCACACAGAGGTGTGCAGGGGAGTAGGCTTTCTAGCAAAAACAGACCTTTCTGTTAGCAGGTTTGTGTTTCTGCAAAAAAATTACTCTAACAGACTTTATCAGATTTAATATTCCACATGTTCCATCAAAACCAGATTTGTTCATTACTCCCAGAGCAATCTTTTTTTTTTGCTCTAGTCACGCTTAGGTTCATTCTTACCTCCCTCCTAAATTCTCTACAACTTTTCTTCAGCATACATTCAATTGTCCTTCCTAACACAGCTAAAATTCTCAGCAACCCACCCACACCATCTGATACTCCTCAACAATGCTTTCACTTTATTCTGGTACCTGTTGCCTGTCTCTTATTTTATGTGCAACTACCTTTCAACTGTACAGATTTTCACAGAATGTCCAGATTTTTGCCTCATATTTTTGGTCTGTTCCACATAAAATTGTGGGTTTCTGGAAAATCACTGACAAGTCATTAAAGACTTCTTCTTCTTCTTTCGGCTGCTCCCATCAGGGGTTGCCACAGCAGATCAACTGTTTCCATTTCTTCCTGTCCTCTGCATCTTGCTCTGTCACACCAACCACCTGCATGTCATCTCTCACCACATCCATAAACCTTATCTTAGGCCTTCCTCTTTTCCTGTTACCTGGCAGCTTCATCCTTAGCATCTTTTTCCCAATATACTCTGCATCCCTCCTCAGCAAATGTCCAAACCAACGTAATCTTGCCTCTCTGGCTTTGTCTCCAAACCTTCCAACCTGGGCTGACCCTCTAATATACTTATTCCTAATCCTGTCCATCCTCGTCACACCCAGTGCAAATCTTAACATCTTCAACTCTGCCACGTCAAGCTCTGACTCTTGCCTTTTTGTCAATGCCACTGTCTCCAACCCATATAACATAGCTGGTCTCACTACCCTCTTGTAGACCTTCCCTTTCACTCTTACTGATACTCATCTGTCACAAATCACTCCTGACACTCTTCTCCATCCACTCCATCCTGCCTGTACTCTCTTCTTCACCTCTCTTCCACACTCACCATTACTCTGAACTGTTGATCCCAAGTATTTAAACTCATCCACCTTCACCACCTCTACTCCCTGCATCCTCACCATTCCTCTATCCTCCCTCTCATTCACACACATATACTCTGTCTTAGTCCTGCTGACCTTCATTCCTCTTCTCTCTAGAGCATATGTGCACCTGTCCAGGGTCTCCTCCAGCTGTTCCCTACTCTCACTACAGATCACAATGTCATCTGCAAACATCATAGTCCACAGGGACTCCTGTCTGATCTCGTCTGTCAACCTGTCCATCACCATTACAAACAAGAAAGGGCTCAGAGCTGAACCTTGATGTAATCCCACCTCCACTTAAACGCATCCATTACTCCCACCGCAGACCTCACCGCTGTCACACTACCCTCGTACATATCCTGTACCACTCTTACATACTTCTCTGACACTCCCGACTTCCTCATACAATACCACAACTCCTCTCTAGGCACCCTGTCATATGCTTTCTCTAAATCCACAAAGACACAATGCAACTCCTTCTGACATTCTCTGTACTTTTCCATCAACACTCTCAAAGCAATCATCACATCTGAAGTTAGAAAATAATGACAGCTTTTTTGAGTTTCAGATTTCATCAAACCAGAAAATGCATGTTAACACAACACCTGTTGTTATTCTATCAACTTTCTAAGTTTGTAAGAACAATATTTAAAAATTGTCCCTGTTTTGGGGCCTTTTCCCTCCATTATTTATGGCTTTGTTCAAATTTCTTGCTGTAAAAGGTTGAGAGGAATGTGTGCAAGTAAAGCTCTATTATGCGTCCCTCTTGTTTATCCACCACATCCTTGTCATTACTACATCCTGACTCCCTCTTAGTTTCCAGTGTACCTCATTTCTAAACAGTATTGATCAACATGAACTCCTGTCACTGTCCTGCTTTTATCCAGTCCCCAGTACCTTTCAGTATTCAGTCAATCTATGCGTGCTCATCTTCACAGCAGTTAAACCTTTTAAAAACTGCATCTGTTACTCCAAATAATTTTTTACTTACGATAATGCAGCCCTCAGTTAGACACACATACACACATGCACATACGCCCACAGACACACGTGCACACACACACACACACACACACACACACACACACACACACACACACACACACACACACACACACACAGCCTGTCAGCCATTTTCTCCTTCCCTCTACAAAACCACCTTCTCACTTTTTTTAATCTTGTGTCCTCTATGTTGTGCCACTGTTTGACCAAGCAGATTTCATGGTTCCACTCATTTCCTACCACTGCTCTATTTCCACATGCTGCTCAGGCTTAGTTTTGTTCTTCCACATTATCTGTAAGTGAATATATGAATGCTGGGGGATGATGTATGTTACTGTGCCTTAAATAGCCTCAGAAAGTGAGACTGGAACAGGTGGTATAAAGACATTTATACTTTAGGGATAACTGCATTGGGACAAACTACTGTGGGATTTAAAGGACAGCAGGCAATACTTATGTGATGATTACATATTTTATGGAAGTCTAACTCCCCTTGGGATAATAGTATGTTATTAACTCAAGGGTTTTCAAGTGTCAAAAAGAACATTTTAATAAAGATGAATGCAACAAAATATGAGTTCAACATTAATACAATAAATAGTAAAATGATATCCAACAAGAAAAATATAATTATCAAGATTCTATGAACAATGAAAGGTTAGAAAAGGTAAAGGACACGAGTAGCTAAGAATCATTTTTGAAACAATCGTCACTCGTCAAGGCATTTTGAGTATCTTAAATTGCAATTGACAAAATCAGTTCATACATTTCATCGATTCAACCAGCTGTATGGTGGTTTTAAAATGAAGTCATTAGCAACTGCTTAAATTATGTGGAGCTGAAATCATGGACATTTACAATCAGAAAAAAAACTTTTATGATTCTATACATTTTTTTTTAGAAATGTGTTAAAGTTTCCCAGGTCATTCCCTGTACTATATAAAAGAGGAGTTTTTTTTAGTAAATGAAGAAGCCACAGTGGATATATGCATAATATTCAATTGATTTAAAATTGCTAGGTTTCTGAAACAATGATTTGTTAAGTAAAGTATTAGAAGAGAAAACAGATTGGCAGGAAGAATGTGGTAAGATATCACTGACCCAGAAGGCATACCTCTCAACTTGCAGACACAGAAAATAGGAATAAAGACTCTTAAAAATGATGAACATCCACTTGAAAATCTGGACAGCTAATTCGCATAAAAACCGAGTACCAAATAGCACATAACTCTTCCTGCTTCCAGAAGGAATATAAGATACTACTCAGAAATACATGTTCTAAAAACAGAGAGTGACAAAAATGATGGTAAAATATAATGGCATTATCAGACAGTGTAAAACATGTAGACTTTAATGAACTGAATTACAAAGATCTAAAATACAGTGCCATTAAGTTTACTTCAGAAAAAGGGAGTTGTAAGATGTGTGTTCTCTTTAAATTATTATTGTCACTAGTATGTTGGTCATGAAGCGTGTGTTTCTGTGTACTAGACAGCTTCAAAAATCACACATAATGAGGGGCATTCAGAAAATTGTGTGACAGAGTAAATCAAGCCAGAAAATAGGGACATACCTCCAAAATACAGATATGCTAAACCAGAAAATAGGAATGTTACTCCAAAACAGGGACAGTTGACAGGTTTACCAGAAGGTGATCAATAATACACTGGCTAGATATGCTTTCAATTTATCTCAAAATTATTTAAGAAATGATGCTTAGTTAAGTGAATTCTCTTTACTTTATTTGAAGAAAACAGTAAAATCATGGGAGAAGAAATTAGGTCTTGAACAAATAAAAAACTATAAGCAGCAGACATTACTTTTTTGCATGTTATCTAATTTATATTATAAAATGTTCTGGTGACATTGTCATCACCCTATTGGAGATGGTATTAATGCATAGGGAGAGCCCTGTATCAAGTCCATGGTTTAATGGTAGCATATTAAGCCACTGTGAAGTTTTGATTGAAATCAGATGGATGCTATGTTTGTTGTTTAGCAAGATCTTGTTAAAAAAAAAAGAAAAAAGAATAAATAAAAATAAAAATGACAAATTTAACTACAAAAAGCAGTTAAAAGGACCTGTCTTTTTCCTTCTCCCCTCACTATGTATGGAGCTTAAAAATCTGTGTTTAGTGTGCATGGATGGGAAATAATTAAAATAAAACGAATGCAGTTAACTGCATTACAAGTGTGTGTGTGTCTGTGTGTGTGTGTGTGTGTGTGTGTGTGTGTGTGTGTGTGTGTGTGTGTGTGTGTGTGTGTGTGTGTGTGTATATGTGTGTGAGTGAGACAGAGATAGAGAGAGACAAAAAGAGAGAGAGACCGATAGTGTGCGTGCATGTGTGTTTGTATGTATTACAGAGAGTGAGAGAGAGAGAACATACCTCTTAACTGTCCAGATTTTCATTTGTGCAAATCTAGTCTAAAATCTTGGGAAACTCACAGCCATGAATGCTTACAACAGTTATTATTTACTACAGATGTCTGAAAACCCTCCTTATGATCCAAAGTTTTTGCATTAAATGTCTTTTTTACTGACTGAACTTTGAAGCCCAAGAGCCAATTCTAAGTTGTCAAAGTCATCTACTGTGAAGTAAGAAAGTAATTTAAACATGAGATGCTGCATTTTCTCTGAAGGTGGAGTTCAGTTTGGAGTTACATTTGAATAAATGTCTGCACTAAAACTAGCATATAGTTTTATGCCATAGCGATAGTTTACAGTTACTGATATTGTCAATAGCTAAGAAAAGATGTACGCTTACATTTATTTATTTGTAATGCATGGAGTACCATGATTATGCTCAAAAAATAGTTCAATAATATCCTGGTTAAGCTCTACTACAGAATGAGGCCTGACCTTAACAATATTTAAAGTATTGATAAGCACCTCCTAGACACCGTTAACACTGAGACTATTCAAAAAAGCAGACATGCTGACCAGAAAACAGCAGCAGCATGGCATAAAATGATTGCGTTTCAACTCACATTTCTGCCAGCTGTCTGCTAAAGTACACCCACTACTTTGGTTACAACTGCTTCCCTTACTTGGGAATATGTAAGGCGTCAACCACTTCCCTACTGCTTTACCATCTTTCAAAAATGGCACAACACATCACATTTTTTTAATCTAATTTTTCACAAACTAGTACATGGAGAAGATATGTTTCCAGGCAATACAAAATATTATGACTGGATATCAGATCGTAATGAAAAATGATGTCTCCTTGACATGAATGCCAAGATTCACCTCTTGGGCTTCTTTCTTGAAGTGAGCTTCTTTACATCCATGTCTCGACCACATAATACGCTCACTATGATTGATGACCTGATCATAATCCTCTATATTTTAGGCCGAACTCCCTATGTAATCAGTTCTGTTATTTGAATAGTTCTAAGTTTATAGTAGTAATAATTAAAATATGTCCTTGATTTTGGGTATTTGTCCCTCATTATTTCTAGCTTTGTCCAGACTTTTTGTACTAAACATTGGTAGGCTGAGAAGTATGACAGAGAAAACTTGTTTTAAGGGACAGAACAGAAATATGAGGCAAAATCTGGGACAAGATGATATGGGGGCTGCATCACAACACCCTTGGCAGTCTGGTATTTCTCCAATAATACCCACCCTGTTGGGCATTATCATTTGTGTAATAATAGCAAATGTGTATATCAGTAATACAAGCAACTTCCTGAAAACTATATTTATAAGGCATAAATCTGAAATAAAACCTACCAATTAGCTATAGCAAAAGAAAAAAAACAGTCCATTGATATATGTGAAAAGAAAGATATTTACTTCACATGATGAATACTTTGGGTGCCCAATTACTGGAAAGAATTTTTGACCCAGGATATATTCATGAGGGAAAGGAAGAGTTATGTCCTTTAAAGTTAAACATCAATCATTAACTATATAGTCAATGAAATAATGAAGTCATTGTATGGTATGTACAAAATAAGAAAAGAACGGCATAAAACAGAAAATAATGGTCATTTAAACAAGACCTAATAGCTGAGAATGTTCAAATACCATATGTCAAAATTTAGAAAAAGAAAATTATTTAAAATGATATGATAGTGAAAAGTAGATAAAATGCATTCAGTATCTACATGGTAGAATTAAGTGAGATATTTTGTCTTATTACTGAAACAATAAAGACTGATTGACTGACTTTCTCTATAACATATTGTTGTCTCACTTCACTTCTTCTTTGTCCACTTCCTCTGAATGTGTGCAACAGACACCTCCGCCGTGAAGCACTTACTTACAGGTATTAATGTTTGCCTCTATAGCTGTAAACCCATACAGAGTTCCCTACAGAAAATTCTTTGCGAGAAGCATAGAGAGTTGCTGGGCAAAAACCCAGTAAGAAAGAAAGGTTACCCAGAGCACAAATATGTGCCAACACAAAATGTTATCCCTCTTAATACAAACATCATCACAAAATTAACGGATTAAAAGGTTCTAAATCTACATTACATGTGCAAGTTTTTCTTCTTCCCACCCAGCTCCCCAAGTGCTAGACAGTTACACAGTTTGAAGTATGCACTAAATATTTTTAGATGTTATTTAACACATTCACCAGAGCCTACCTTTGCGAATCATCACTTTAATGTGGGACATTTTTAATGAGCATTTTGCATATTTAATGGCGTACAAATAAAATCTAAAAATAATGGTAAAGCTAGTAATTACACTAGGATAATACTGAATATGCTTCTGTCGTGTTTATACTATCATGCAGATAATAATTTGCCATCTTCAGTAAAGGATGGAACACAATCAGTGGTTACCTTGTGGCGACAAATGTGATTTATGTTAAGGGATCTGAAATATATGTAGCACACATATTTTGTTGAATGACGAGTGTGAACCAGAGAAATGAGTGCAATGTTTTGAATATACAGCTTTCCCATTACAAATATTTTGAGGCAAAAAAGGCAAATACTCAGTTTTGTATAAACAGAGTATTTGCCGTTTTTGAATAACAAGCAGGCTCTTCTTCCCTCTTCCCTCTCTTTAAAGTAAACTTGTCTCAGATAAAATTCCATCTGTAGTTTTGTGATTGTTACTTAATGCATTCACTGTGAAATGGACAGAGTTTTATGGAGACCCCAAGGAAACATATCTTTCTAGTATGGCTTTTACAGTTCCCCTATCAACTTGGCATGTTTTCACTGTGTAATAATCAGGTCTGTCAACAGTAAAGATAGCCACATAGTCAGTGCTGTACAGTGGTCATATGTTATTTACCTTTGTCTATTTGAAAAGTTTGAAAGGGCATTAAACCCCCTTTCAGGGGAGGCCTGAGAAGAAAAGCAATAATACATAAAAAAGAGTAATAAAAGCAAAAACATAAAATAATATGTAACACAGAATCAGAAAACTAGTACATATATCTGTGCCACTCATTCATGGTAAGTACTACACTTCTCTTGTATTTACCTACTGAGAAAAACAGAAAAATATATAGGTGAAACCAATTTCTAAAGAATGCTAGTTATGTTGTAGGAATGAGTGTTAGAAAGTGCATTTAAAGTGACTATAGTTCATTACATTAGAGGCAGAAGTAGTGGGTATAGGAATAGCTTATAGTGTATAAAATTATTTACAAAACATTTTTATTACATACAATTTATTTAGAAAGGAGACAGACTTGATTATGCCAGTAGGCTTACCTTTGGCCAATTTTAGGTGAAGAGGTCACAGAGGGAAAGTAAAAATTACATAAAATTAATATAGTTGCTGTCATTGCATGTGTGTGTGTGTGTGTGTGTGTGTGTGTGTGTGTGTGTGTATGTGTGTATGTGTGCCTCTGTGTGCTCACATGTGTGTGTTCACAATCTGTGGAGATCTATTTGGCCACACATCCTATAAATCTAGGCAAATCTTGGTAAGGCATCCAGAAGAAACTGAAGATGAAAATGGAGAACCATTCAAGGCTCAGCTGCATTTACTGTTTATTAAAACTGAGGACAGTGAAACTTTAAAGGGTTAACATTTTTTAACTTCTGTTTTACTTTAACAAAGGTTTGTGAGTGTTTCATATATATTTCTTTATTTTACGGACATGAAAACAAAATTACAGAATATACCCCAAATGAAAAAGAAAAGGATTTCTGAAATAAGCCTAGGAAGTATTTTGATTCTGCAGACTTACTGTTACTGTATAAAATACCTATGAAGATCTAAAATTTTGGTGACCCCCCCCCCCATTACTTTTGCACTAGTGATCAAGGTTCTGTAGCACTTCGCCCTTGAATAGAGACATGATAATTCTTATCACTGTTGTCTACTCTTCCATAGGCCAACATCTGTCATGTGGCCACAACTATTACTTGGGGGTCATAGGTAATTGACAAGGGGAAGAAGGAATAATATTTTTGCAGAGGACTTTGACAGGCTTCACAACTGGCAATAACTGTATCTTAGGTTAAGAAACAATATATGTCATGGGAAAGGAATAGAGTCCTTACGATTCCTCTCCAGTATCAGAGAGGAGACTTACTTGCTTCCTCTTTTGTCATACCCATGATCTGGGTTCTGGGCAGAAGTGGGACAGAAGGTAAAGAAGAAGAAAAGATGACCATTCCCTCATTAGAAAAAGCTGTTTTATAATCATTCATATCATTTTTTCCTGTTTGGAAAGTAACCAATAGGGTCATGAAAGTAAAAGTACCTTATATCCGTAATATTAGGAATGTTTCCTTGAAGTCTAAATTGAAATGTTAGATCAACAGCAAACTCACTATTGCATTTTCTGTTAACTATAAAATATTTGTGAATTTCATAAAGCACCAGACCTACACAAACAACTTCAAATATGTAAATTAACATATTTTATGCATCCACTGTGTTTTCTGATTCTCTGTCTCTCCTACTGAACTCGTACAGTTGCCAAAATTTTCCTCTCCACAGTGGGCTGTGGAAAGAAACAACGAGCAACTGATATTCAAGCTTTTGTAAACTCTGTATTAATAACTTGACATATCTTTAACAGACCATTTAATGAGTGCAATCTGGAGAAAAGTAAGCCTTGTAAAATGAAGCAACATGGCAGTTGCAATGCTCAAGTTAGGTGAGGGGAAAGCATGCCATAAAAATATGAAAAATCACTGATAAATGGTTTGAGCTAATGACCGTTAAAAAGTATTTACTTAAATCTTAACTGTAGGGAGTATACAAATAATAACCTTTA
Organism: Protopterus annectens; assembly: GCF_019279795.1. Classification (NCBI taxonomy): domain Eukaryota; kingdom Metazoa; phylum Chordata; order Ceratodontiformes; family Protopteridae; genus Protopterus; species Protopterus annectens. Next base: position 829,296,987 of record NC_056727.1, on the reverse strand, counting down.
CTTAGAAATCTCCTGTCTATTTAAAGTGCTTAAATACTGAATCATTCTTCCATTCTGAGTACATTGTCTAAATACTTTGGCACCCATCACTAGTGGAACATGTTAGTACGGAAAACAAATCTTTCATAAGCACATTGTGTAGCTGATAATGACACTTATGCAGAAGTACACCAGTCCCTCTCTGTGTTCCTTAGTTAGATCAAAAGCACAAGGCCAAAGATACTCCTCACTGATAACCTGCAAAGAATGCAGCTTTCAACAGAAAACTAGTGGGGGAGGGCTGGACTGGATCTGTTTAATAATAGCATGCAGCTCATTCTGAAAAACGTTTGAAGAAAATTTCTTCTGCACTGATTTAGTGCAAGATGAACCTTTCTTAAAAACAGAATGCAGTTTTTCTATTACAGTGACTGTAAATTGTAAAACTGTGTTACTCAACAAAAAATCAGGTTTGTACAAAAATGATTAATTTTCATGCACAAAAGCTTTCTAGGTAAGCCTTTAAACTTATGTACTCTCATTTCAAGATATTTAAATAGCTTTATATAACCTTCAGTCATTACAGAAAGTTTAGTGGGGAAACGTAGGGGGAAAGGAAAGGTAAGAAAGGGAATGGAATGGAATGAAAGTCAGAGAAAGTAAGTAACCAACCCTTTTAAAATATAATACCTGTCTTTGCCTGTCTTCCACTAAACGTTAAAATAAAATCCTGAAATGGTAGATAGGATAACAATGAAGATATTTTCAGTGCAAAGAGAGACCCAAATAGCATGGGGAGAGATTACTGAAGGATTACATTCAGTACACACTTGGTGCAAGTATCCGACTCATTCATTATCTAACACAGAGAAAATGACAGCTGTTAAATTCCAGTCTGTGGCTCCAAGTTCACAGCTCTGTGTTGTGAGAACTAAAATGCAATTCCTCACATTGAGGAAGACTTGTAAATGCTGAGACAAAAATAATATCCATAGAGCTAAAGACAAATCTCACTCTCTAGAAAGGTGCAGCACAGTTCCATGTCCCACAGTAAAGTACTTTCACTAGTGTTGGTTCCAGATTCCAAGTGGGGGACACCTCCAAACTCTCCATCTATATTACTAACCCTTAGGTCACTGTATCTCTAGATCTGTAACCCCCCCTCCAAAGTACAAAAACTGTTTTTTTTCATTGTGAGAGCTAACTCATACCTATCTACCTCTTAGTGTAAGAAATCTGGACAAAGCCCTAAAAATGGGGGGACAAAGGCCCAAAAAATAGGGACATATTTTAAATATTGCTCTTATAAACTTAGAAAGTTGCTAGAGTAATAGGGTTTGTTTTAACATACATTTTTTTCTGAACGAGCTGAAGTTTGAAACTCAAATGTATGTCATTATTTAGTAACTTCAGTCCTCAGATCATCCCAGTGATTTGCCAGAAAACCACACATTTTATGAGGAAAAGACCAAAAATATCAGCCAAAAATCTGGACATTCTGTGACATTCTGGAGAGTTGAGAGTTATGAGCTAATGTCTGCACTCACAGCATTGCCAAGACAGTATTCAACTAAAGTAATTTCACTTATGTGAGATGCCACAGTAAGTTTTGTGTGTGAAGGGTTTCCTATGTTTTTAACTTCCTGGAGACCTTTGCAGATCTATTAATTATGCATGGAAGTGCAGAAGATTCAGACAAGGAGTTAGTAAATGCTACTGCATTAGGAAAGGGAAAAGGTTTTCCTTCAAAAGTGAATGCAACAGGAGGTACCAATGGTGCTTAGTTCTGGCAGAGCACTAAGAATAACTGCTGCCCTGTCTTTCCCTGCCTTCAACAGAATCCTCGGTAAAATTAACAATAGTGAAAAAGTTCAAAGAAAATAAATTCTCATGGAATAAAAAAGCACTCCTGAAAGGATTCAGTGCATCTGGAGTTAGAGAAAGAAGCTGCTAGAGCTTTGTATTTGGGAAAATAGCAAAAAGGCCCCATTTGGAAGCACTCAACAACAAACACAGACTGCAAGGTTTGAGAACCTAGTTCCTACACCTGGGACTGTGTAGGGTGCTAATTTAAGAAATCTACCACATATTGAATCCCTATTAGATATGGCCTGTGCTGATACAAATTTTTGACTTTGGGACCAAATTTGCCTGTCACAAGTGATAATTCAATAAAGGTGTTTAAAAATAAAAAAAAATAAAATAAAATAAAATTATAAAGTCTCTTGGGAAACAGTGAACTGTTCTTTTAGCACTTGCTTGTTGATGTGCCACAGAATAGTAGCATTTTCCATTAGGGTACACAAGTAGTCAGACTAGAAGTAAAGTTCAAATGCCATAAGTTCCAGAATGACAGCTCTCAGGTTTGCAGACCTCTGCAATTTAAATGTTTTGCTGGGAGACTTCGATTGATCCCTTTCTTTGAGAAACAAAAGGTAAAAATCATGGTATCTGACTGAATACCCAGAAACTCAGATAACCCTTAAACTTGGTAGGACACCTTTTGTTTGTTTGTTTGCTTAGTAACTAGGATGATGGACTGATGCAAGACCCTTTTCAGCCACTCTCTGGGGCCGTGAAGCAAGGGGAAAACAATCATGAGTGATAAATACAACAAGCATTTGCTAGTAACAAATATATAAGAAACAAACATAAGCAAACTGACTATAATGAAACATGTGTACTAAATGCAATCCAGAACACATAAAATGACTATTTGTACCTAATGTTATGCAGTGTGAATTATGTGCAAAATTGTCTAAAATCATTCATTTGAATCAGCTAAAGTGTAGGAAGAAATGAAAAGAAGAAGGGAAGTGAAAAAAGATGGTACACTATATACAGTGTGCACAACAGAGGCTCAGTCAACAGTGTAAGGGATTGGCAACAGTCAGATTGAACTAGAAAATAGAATAATTAAATTTGTCCAGATATTGGAATAATATAACCAGCATATTCAAAACATGGACATTTTGATTGTTGCAGTAGATTTTATTTTATTTATTTTCCTACAAAGAAACATATTATTTAAGACAGAGATGTCAGCTGATAAACTGTTCCATGCTGAAGGGGCAAGTTTATAGAAAGATTTTTCTCAGGGGGATAATGAATCAGGAGGTGTGTGAAGTTTCAATGAAGAATTGCTTGTATGATCATAACAAAATTCATGTACCATTAATTCACTGGCAAAAGGAGGACAAAAGCTTTCATTAGGCATTTTAAAAGTAACAGAATGTAGGTAGCCCTGGCTGGAACAGGAAGCCATTTGTTTTGATTAATAGTGGTACAGCGATGCTCTGTATGACTATAAGGAGTAAAAATTGTAGTACTTTTTTTTAGGTAGTTTGCAGTATAGTGCTATTATTTCCAGCTATAGAAGTGATAATAGGTGAAACATATTCATTTCTTGGAAATAGTACATTACTGCCTGTGGCTCTTCTTGCTTCTGGAATTAGAAGATGGGAAATGCTCTAGGCCATATTTAGTTGTTGTAGAACTTAATGGGTGGCAAACTCTGTGTGATTATGAAAAGAAAGGGTTTCATCTAAAAAAAGCACCAATACATTTTTGCTGAGTAGTGAAAAGCAGTGTTGTACAAGGTAGAGCTATAATAATAGGAGGAGAGATTTTAGATAATCTTTTAGTACTTTCAAATATCAGTTGACTTATTAGTGTCTATAGTTTGTTTGTTTTAGCAAGCCAGTTCCATTTAAGGCAAACACACCATGAAGGAAAGACTGTAGATGTGAAGTGAACTTATGGCTTATGTTAAAGACCATGTTGAATGTGCACAAAGTAATGTTTTGGTGAGGAATCCCATGGAAACCTTTTTGTATAGGCTGAAAAGAGATAAGGCCCCCAAACAAATCCTTCAATAACACCACTGGATGGATGAAGTTGTGTCCTGAGATAATAAAGGATCTGTGTGATAAGTGATTTTGAAACCCTGAAGTAACCTCTACTGACACTCCATAATATCTTAGTTCTTTAAAAAAATGTTATGGTTAACAATTTCACAGGCTTGTTTTAGATCAAGAAATTTGGCTCCTGTTAACAAGCCTTTCCCCCATGTTGTATATTTGAGAGGTTAATGAGAAAATAGTAATTGGGTACCAAATTATAGCTAAAATCCACGTTGCCTGTCAGTTGAGAGATCATATTTTTGTATGTGCTCCGATAGTTGATCATATATGATATTTTCAAATATTTTGTTAAAGGGCAAATATTTTCAATAGGTCTGTAGTCCATAGGTGATTTGGGATATGGAATATTAGCAAGTGCTATGATTAAAACATGCTTAAAACTCAGTGGTATTATTCCAGTAGATTGAGATAGGTTGAAAACATATGCCAAAATTCTTGATAGAAAGTATGTTGCATTGTTAAGCATTGTTGAATGTAAGTAGTGAAAGTAGGGACTGAAAGCATAGTTGAGTGCATTTTGCTGATATTCAATATTTTTAGGGGTAAGAGATTTAAAATAAAAAGGTGAATAGATCAGAGATTTGTGAAATAGTGTCAAGGCAGTGACCTCATTTGGTGAAAAGAAGATGGGGCATGCAATCACATTGGTACAGGAAATATTAGACTGAATAGTATTAATCATACCTGATGAATACAAATGTTAGTAGCTGATATCTGATGATTTGGAAAATATTTTTTATTGTTAGCATTTGTATTGATGACCAGAAGTATTTTGGATTACAGAACTGGGACGTTTCCAAATTCATAAACTAAGTAGCTTTGGCCTCACTAGGATGGCACCAAGCAGAGTATTTAAAGTTTTGATATGTCTGATAATTTTTCAGGATTCCTTGAATCTTTTCCCATTAAATCCAGGCTTTGTTTTGCTTTTTAAATTATGATCATAAATTTGATTTGATAATCACCAGTTCAGGGGTATAGGTAGGGAGAGGAAAAGATAACGATTTCATTATTTGCAGATGATATATTATTGATGCTAACAGGTTCAAAGGAAGATGTTGTTGTTGTGTCTTTCGGCTTTTCCCAGTTAGGGGTCGCGACAGCGGAACTCCGGTTCGCTAATGATTGGGAGTAGATTTTTAAGTGCCGAGTTGCCGGCCCTGACGCACAACTTTCAATGAAGGCATGCCCATTCACACATGTCTCCACACAGAAGATGCTCTAGCTAAGAATCGAACAGGACAGTTCCAAGGAAGATATGAATAAAAAAAAAACAGGCTATAGAGTCAATTAGGCAAAGACGCAAGCAGTAGCAGTTAATATGGGGAGGAAGGGAGCCTTGTACAACAAATGAACATAGACGTGGAAAGTGGAAATGAGGTGCTTAAGGATTTGACTCCATGACATGGTGGAAAAGTCCTTAACCAGTACATATACTAGGGCTTATGAAGATATTAAGAAGAAGTTCCAAAAGTAGGAACATGTTAAACTGGATTCAGACAAGAGAGTGGTAATATTTTAGGTATGGCACAGCCGTAAATTTTATATCCAGCGCAGATGTTTTGGTCAACTCCTGGGAGAGATTACCTACAGAAAATGAAAGCTTGCTAGGAGTATGTTACAAAACCAATAAAAGAAGGGGGATGGTGGTCCCGGACATGCTCACCACTTTAGTGGTGAATCAAATCTCTAACATTTTAAGACTTCTGATTCTCCATATGAAACAAATGGGAAGGATATGTTTATGGCAAAAGAATGGATAAAAAATAAAGGAGGAGATATAAATCTGCTGTTAGAGTAAGCCAGCAGGAAGATAAAGATGTATATGATAAAGGAGTTACAATAAATCTGTAAGGGTTATGGAGTACTGAGAAACTGAGACCCTGGAAGGAATTAGCAGTGCTGATAGGTAGCAAGGGGTGAGATAGGGAGAGGCAGACAACTGTTTGGAGATGGAGGAAAGAGTAGAATAAGATACATTATTGGATGCAGATAATAGTAGCTGGTAAACCTAAAGCCTGGGAGGTTATTAAAGGGGAATATCAACTGAAGACTGAGTTGGAATGAGAATATCATATGGTGATCATGAAATGGAAGAAGTTACAACAAGAAAGGATATTTGCTGGAGCCTGAGATGGTAAAAGAAATAGATAGTAGAAGAAATGGGGGGGGGGGATATACAAGGAAGTGGCTGGTTAAGAAAGGAAAGCCCCTATTACTTGGCAGTAAGAGAGAGGTCATGCCCAAGTTAAATAAGAGGTGGGAAATAGAATTGCATGAGCAGATAATGAAAGAAGAATATTGGCAAATATTTCTACTCCCTCAATAAGTCACTAAAATCAGGAGATTCCATATTTTTTGCCAGAAAATGCTTGCACAAATACTTTTATACACCATCAAGAGTGACTAGAATTATTTCAGGTTCAGTAGATACATGCTGTAGAGGATGTGCAGAGGGACTGAGGTACTTGGAAGCACATATTATAGAGTTGTAAGAAACTAATGGGATTTAAAAAAGACGTACAGGAATTGCTTGGAAGACTTGCTCTGGGATCAGGGGGATTGACCAAAATATTATTTCTCCTTGGGTACAGTAGGGTGATACCTGAGGAAATAAAGGAACTGGTAGGGTTAATAATGACTGTATCTAAAAAGGTGATAACAAGGGGGAGTTGTATAAAGCACCAAAACTTTAAGAGGTAAAGGAGAAGATTAGCCAGATTGCAAGAAAGGAACAAGAGGTGTATCAATTCAAAGGAGGGAAAATGGCACAAAAAGAAATGGGATGCTTGGGGGAAATGAAGGAACGGGCAGAGAGAGAAAGAAAAAGGAAGGATAATCAAAATCTTCCTGAATAATATGAGAAACTGGGAAAGGAAAATAAGGGAATATATGAAAACTGGAAGTAGAGAACAATGGGTTTTGGGTTAGGATTTCAGTAATGTGTTTTGTACCTTGTTACTGATTCACTAAGGTGTAAAGAACTAAGATGTTGTTTGCACCATAGTTGTTTTAAACTGGGGCCACATTTATTATTAAGAAGTGTTACTATATAATCAATTCATCTAGGCAGTCCATCTCTAATATAGAACTTAAGACTATATTAGATAAGTCATATACTTGATGCTTAATGTATCCTTGTGTGTATATAGCTGGGTTTTTCTCAGAATGTAACTCTTTGCTTTTCCTATAGTATAATTTGCTTTAACACAAATGTATACTATGACATTTTACTGTTATTTTTATTATTTTTCTTTGTTTATTGTAATATAATTTGAAATAAAGATATTGATTACAACTCTAAATTGTTATTTTAAATTATCAGAGATCCTGGGTACATGCTTTCCTTTAACTAAACATTGATTTGCCATATTAGCTTCTCAAAATAAAATTTTAAATGTTACAGAAGGCTGCTAAAGTATAAGTCAGGTCAGAAGAGTTCTGACTAGTCAGAAACATGAAAATCCTGAAAAAATAAGATTTTCAAATTTATTAGGGAAAGAGTACCATAGCTTGTGTTTTGGAGGATGAAAATTGTTCTGAAGGATCAGTACGAAGGTGTAGGACAGTGGTCATGAAACCAATATGTAGGATGGAGAGATTTTTAATTTTCTTTGGAATATTGGTTGTAATGACAATCATAAGAAAAGAAAATGTGATCATAGTGTTAGGAGAAATGCCTTCATTAACAAGTTATTCCAGATTAAGAGTGCAATAGTCCAACTTGTTTTTAATGGTTATTTCCAATTCAGGTTTAAGTTACCACATATGGTGAGTTTATTGCATTTGTTTATAGTAGGAATATCATTGAAGAAATTTTGAAGGATGGGAATAGTGGCTGGTGGTGCAGTGTACACAGTGGCTGGGTTTTAGTGTGACCACCCAACTTTAGTTTTGTAAGACACCAATTTGGCCCATCAGTGCTTTGCTCTGTACATAAAGTTATGAAGCTAGGGGGGAAATGGCTGTTGTTATTTACCAAAGTTAAAACAACTCTGACTTGTTTGGTACTTGGTCTATTGTTACTGAACATGGTATAATTTCTGGAAAAGTAATGTGGTACCCATGAATTGTCTTTCAACAAATGTTCTGTGCTAGTTATAATTTTGTGGTTGTAATATGTTAACCTTGCTTTAAAGTGGGCCCACTTGTGATTAATACTATGTGTGCAATAGATGGCATTTTGGAGTTGTTAATAGGAGCTATTGGCCCTATATTTATGTATAGCCCATACACTAATACTAAGGAAATTGAAAGGAAGGCCATGGATGTTTACATTTTTTAAATAGATTTTAGAGGAATGTTTGCAGAAACCAATTACGTTGTGATAATGTAGTGTTTTCTTAAACTTATGAATGTCATATGCTTAGAATCAAAGCTCCATTCCTTTAACAAAATTGTGAAATGTTGTTTTTTTTTTTTGGCATTTGAGCTACTGCGTAATTGAATGCAAGTGTAGGAATTATGGTATTGCTCATACAGAAATGTTAGTAGCAGAAGGATGGGGAGGACATTTCATGATGATAACATGCATTGCAAAAGTGTGTAGTTGTATTAAACAGGAGCTGGATTGCACAAAAACAATTAGTACTTTAACATGAGGAGCATGAGATGGTGCCACATGTCCCCTCTGCTATTTGCACTTTATCTGGAACGACCAGCAACAGAAAATTGAAAATAAAAGGATAAACATGGGATGGGCTAAATGAAAAAAATAGCCCAGTTTGCAGATAATATTATATTATACACTACAAATCTTGAAAGAAAAATACTAAAAAATAGTAGAAATATTAAACAAATATGACAAACTAGCAGGATACAAAATAAATATGGGAAAACAAAAGTAATGTCAGGCAACTAAAAGTCAACCCATGGCTTAGTGCAAAATTTCCTTTTTGGAATGAAATATTTAAAAGTATATTTAATGCAAAATTCTCAGCTGACAGCCAAGGAGATGTGGAAAGGCACACAGCAATTAATAACAAACAAATTAAGGTAATGGGGAAGGTGCCCATGAACGTTGATTCTTAAGATATACACCATCAAGATGTGCTTTTTGCCTTTAGTGTTGTATGTAGTGCAAGATTATTTTTCTCACACCAGGTGAGGAAGTATGGTAAACCTTGGAAACAAAAATTTAAAAAATCCTGTGGAATGGCAAAAAAGGAAAGGTAAGAATGGAAAATCTACAGCCGGCAACAGACCAAGGAGGAATACCACTACCAGATATGAAACAATATTTCATGCTATTCAATTAAAGCTATTTTATCTACTGCAAAATTATGCATATAAAGTGAAATAATAAGGGAAGAAATTTGACAAGCTTTGGAAGCTGTTAAAGAGAACAGGAGAAGACAAGCGGTAATAGGATACATAAAAACAATACTTTGGATCATTAATAAACAAATACATGAGTGAAAGAGAGAGAGAGAGATAGTGCCCATAGGATTTGCTCAGAAAGGTGATAGATGAGAAGACAGAGAGGATATTGCACAGATGTATAAAACTGAATTAGACAACCCTGGTATTGGGAACAAATAAAAACTTGGTGCCCTGGAAGGAATGGGAGGAGGTAAAAAAGGAGTTTAACCTCCACACAAGAGATACATTTCTATATATGGCATTAATAGCTGAAAACAAATGAAATAAGGACTGCTTTCACAAAGTTTCATCTGGAAATTATACAATATATTGTGGAAGCAAAGTAAGGGCAAGGGAGGAGACACAGATTCATTTCAAGAGCATATGAGAGACTATTGGAGTTAAGGGGGAACAAGCATATGCACATCACACAGGACTGATCAAAAACCTAGAAAAGACATTTGCACAGGAGCAATGGAAAGAAATATGGCTTACCCCAAATTATGTGACAAAAGCAGGGTTTAGAATGTTCGAGTGGAAATGCTTTCATAAATACTTCGGTACCCCAGCTAGGCTCTAGATGGTGCTTCCAACAGAGGCTGGTATTTGTTGGAAATATCATAAGGGAGAAAGGGAGACTTGAGAGCATATTTTTTGGGGATCATGAGAGATTGAAAAAACTTTATGTTAGATGTATTAGGATTATTTCAAAATATACTAGGGGAAGAGATAGTTCTAATGAAAACCCAAATGAAAATGATGGAAATTCAAATGATAAACATTCAAGTACATTGGTCTTATTTATATAACTGGTGGCCAAGAAAGTAATCATGAGAGTATGGAAGTCAGATGAGGAACCTGAATGAAACAGGGGATGGCAGGGAATCTAGGGCTGGGAGAAGAGCAAAGTGGGCCAGATCCATCCATCAGTAGGAGACAGTCTGTGAATGTGCAGAAGAGCAGGAAAAATGGAGTTCCCACACAGGTAGGTGTTCAGTTACTGCTATGATAACCAAAAAAAGGAGACAGAAACCAAAAGAAAGAAAAAGAAAATAGCATCAACTACAGAAATAGCAACATTTGTCAAACAGGATAGCAAAGGACTTAAAATTAAACATGTTGTATCGTCTTTCTGTTCACATAAACAAGGAGAGACGGAGCTTTGCATCAGAATGTTACACGGTAGTACAATGACATCCTAGCAATAAGGCAAGCCTGTGTTGTGCATTTCTGAATGAAGTATGTGAAAGGGCATTGATTAAACAGACTTGAGAATGGCTGCAGCACCAAAACAGAAGGCAAGTATCTACTGTTTCGCTAAGACCTATTTCAGTAAGCCTGACCAAAAACAAATTATAGCCAAGCAGACAAAAAGGATCTGTTGAGGTCAGCAAAGAGTGTGCAGTTAACTAGGCTTTTAACTATGTTGGATAATACACTCTCAATGACCTAGAAGAGAACATCTACAAGTACTAAAGCCTTTTTTGTGCCATGTTAGGCATGGCTGAAATGTCTGTATTTATTAATTAATTCAACAGGTTGCGTAGAGCCATTTTTTTCATGGAGCATGGCAAGAAGAATAGGATAGAGCAATAATAGGGTAAGTGAGACAGAAAGAATTAGGACTCAGGATAATGGCAACAGTCTTTCAACAAGCACAAATTATACTGATGAGTGTGGAAAGAATGAATATGGAAGCAATGGGTCCCTATCAGTTCAGCGAAAAATCAGTTCAGCGAACGGCATTTTCAGTGCACTTACATCGAACATGCCATTCATTGAACTGTTCATACTCAGATCGTGGTACAATGAGGATCGGGAAGTTTGCCCTTTCCCAACTGTAGTCCAATCTTGGAGTTAGTATATATAATTAGCGGGGGTTGTGGGGAGCACAGCCCCCCCTCCTGCATAAGGGGAATTCAATGAATGGCATTTCCGAAGAAATGTCGTTTGCTGAACTGATGGTTCGATGTAGTGATATAGGCCCGGAAGTAATAATACATGACTGTGCTGTGTATATGGGAATTTACCCAAGGTTGATGTAGTTTGATCCTGAAGGTGATGCCGGAGTGATTAAACAAAGCCACAATGGGTAAATCCTGATATACTCATAAACAGGAGTGGATTATTGCTTTTATACAATGACATTATTTAAGAAAGAAATTGCTTACCTTTCTTAAATAATATCTTTGTATGATGTCACTTCAGTCTTCTTCCGTGTTGACATCTGTGGGCTGATATACTGCTCATGCATATGGGACTTGCATTCACATGATGACACAATACATCAGTGCAGTGCAGGAGAAGCAGCAGAGAAAAGAGAATCTCATTTGCTGTGTTTTTTTTTAATGTTTAAAATGTCAGGATTTTACGAGGGGAAGCAGAGATAAAAGGAAAATCAGGTATGTTTCCTTTTCTTTAGTTTTGATTTTTCTCGTATCTTGCTGTCCCTCAGCATATGCCAATAGAAAGTTTAGCCTCTCAGTGGTACTTCACTGGCTGGACTTTTTTCTATTATTATATGCTCGTTTATACCCCTCTGTGGTGGTGCTGCTGTAGCATTGTCACCTCACAGTAAGACGCTGTCCGGTTCGATTCTCAGCTAGAGCGTCTTCTGCGTGGAGACATGCGTGAATGGGCTTACCTTCGTTGAAGGTTGTGTGTCAGGCCTGGCAAGCCGGTACATAAAAATCAACTGCCAATCATTAGCGGACCGGAGTTCCGCTGTGGCGACCCCTAACTGGGAAAAGCCGAAAGATACAAACAAATATGCTCATTTTTGTATAGCAATGAGCAGTCATTGTATAAATGTACACACCCATTAAGCATACAGCTTAAAGAAAGAAAGCAAGTCAACAGCATAACTGAGGCTTTTACCATGAATTTCAGAAAGGAGAACCACGACAATTTAGGGAGACACTACTTTACAGAGAAACATGGAAAGAGAGAGAGTGAATGGGTTTCCATTAGCAAACCATGTAAGGATGGAGACAGAATGTGCACCTGGGAAAGAAGGCTAAGAGTTAAAGAAATTCTTTATAAGGTTAAAAGCTTTTAAGAGATGTTCTAATACCAACAGTACGACCAGAAGGAGATCGTAACAGGGACTTGAGATGGCAAAGGATTTTTTAATTTTTGTTTGATGGTCTACAGGCAAAAGATAAAATTAATTGGAAAAGAAAAGGGAGTCCTAATTTTAATCTTTTTTTGGGGTATTCCTATTTCTATTTAGGAAAGACTGAGAATTAAAGATATGTACTTACCATAAAAACAGATCTAGATGAGCAAGTCCATCCTCATCTACAGTAAGACTAATGCATGTAAACCCTGGACAGCTCAACAGCTGAAACTTTCCAATGTTACTATCTGTTCCCCTTTTAACAATAATGCTCTATGAAAAGACCTACCTCTACAGAGCTTAGTCATGCCACTCAAATGCAGAGCAGACAAAAAAATCCAAACAAAAATAATCTTTAGGCTATGACTATGTCAGGAAGAGATTACTGGGACAGTGAATGAGTATGTTGATGAGAATGTTCTTGTTTATTCAGATTTATCATTATGGTAGATGCACAATTTTCATACATCTAATAAAACAGGTGAAGCCTAATCAGCCTCAGAAATACAAGCTTCTCCAGAAGTTGAGGCCTCAGCAGGGGAAAAGAAATTTGTCAAGGATAAAAATGGGGCTAAAAGAAAGATTTTGACTGTTCTGTCGGCTTTTCTTATGAGCTTTGGAATAAGGCAGAAAGCATAAAAGAATCCCACAGTCCATTTCTGAATGATATCAGCCATGGGATGTCCCTCAAATTGAGAATCAGTAAAAGAAACTGCTGTACTTGGTGTTGGTTGAGGCTGCAAAGAGGTCACAACAGGGCTTTCCCCCAAGTGATGGAAGACATTCTAAGCAGCTGTCGGCATGAAAGACCATCCATAAACATTATTAAACAATGACTGAGTTTGTCCCCTAGTGAATTGGCTTCCTCAGGAATATGAATAACAGTCAGAAAGTGGCTTGTTGACAAAGTCTATTCCCTTGTCCTCATACCTAATAGAATAAGAGAATAGGAGTGAGTTATCCTGCCATCTTGTCAGTGTGGATGGCCATATAACACCAGGACAGGAAGTGCTGAAAAGAATGAAGGGTGAGGAGGGCTGTCCCTGTCTCCAGAAATCTGATGTACAAACTGCCCCTGCAACTGTAACCATACCTCTTCAAATATCTTCTCTTGACAATGCCCCCCCCCCCCCCGCCTTTGTATACTTGGTGACTTTCATCTGCTCAGTGTTGCTCCAATTGCTCTTAACTTAAGAGCCCCTGGTACTAGCCCCCAGGGCTGGGACCATCATGGCCACTGGCAGATTGGAAAGAGAAAGTGGAAGCATGTAGTGGGGCATCCCAGCAGCACTACATATGCTGTTCCAGTACACCAGATTTTTTGTTATGCCTTGATTAAACAGGGTTGCAAGACATCCTGAGCATCTCTCACACATAGTGTAAATTATTTCCTGCCCCTCTTGGTATGCCAAGTTCAGTGGATATCTGCTACACAATTACAGCACTACTCCCTCTCTTGAGGAGTGCTACATTACTTGTGGAAACCCCACCTTCCCTTCAGGAATGGGCAAGTCAGCAGTTGAAGCTTCTTCTTACCCCTCCCTACCAAATTGTCTAGTGTCTAACCTGCTAAATGAAGCTCATGACATCTGGGTCTCAATCAGGACTCAGTCCCTAAACATCTTGATGTACAGTGTCACAGGATCTGTCAAATATGGCATCTGAACTTTTAAGGCCACTGTAGAGCTTTCATTTGCAATCTGTCAATGATATCCATGTAAGTGGATGCTGCTGCTGTTAGACCCAAGCGGCTTAGACATAGAGGTGCTGTGACTGTCTGAGACTGCATAATTTGAGAAATAAAGTTTTGTAACAGATGGTTCTTGTCCATGGGAAGATGGGCACTGCAGGACTGAATGTCATGAGTACAGCCTATAAAAAAAGTCAATTTTTGAGAGGGGTCCAAATGAGACTTTGCAGGGTTCAGTGTAATTCCCCAAAAATGGAAAGACTCAGAAGGGACTGCCAAGTAGAAATCATTCTATTCTATGTTAGAGCAGCTAATAGTCAGTCATGCAGGTGAGGAAACACTTTCATCCCATGAACACTGTGGTTGCTGAAATGAGAACAAATGCCAGAGTCTGGAAATTATAATGGCTGGCTTCAACCCAGAAGCAAGGAAATCTCCTGGACTCCTTTATTTTATTTTATTTATTTTACATTTGTTTACTGGGAAAATCCGACTGGACACAGGTCCATTTTCAGCGAAGGCCCGGGGAGAAAAGCGCCAAGAAAAACACAAAACAATACAATATAATACATTACAATACATGAGAGAGCATTAATAGATTTTACATAAAGCATTGATAAGCAATGTGGTAGAGATTAACAACTCATACAGTAGACAATCTTTTTTTTAATAAGTTCAGTAAGGTAAATATCAACGGGTTGGCAAGCTTTCAGGAGAAAACTGTCTATAAATAGCTGAAGTTCTGAAACAATGTCTTGGTGTGGATTATCCTGGGGAATGACATGAGCATAGCCAGTTATTAAGATAGTGGGTTTTCAGGAATTTTTTGAAATGAGAAGTGGAGGTGGTAGAAGTTATATGGTTTGGTAGTGAGTTCCAAATTTTGGCAATGGTGCTGGCAAAGAGGGATTTAACATTCATTCTCCTTCTGATGGACAGGGAAGAATGGACTAGATTTTCACCATGCAAATGTTTTCTTTGGGGATAAATTAATCTAGGTTGCCCAAGTCTAATAAAGGTCTGAAGTCCTTTAACTGTTTGGAAAGGAACAATAACATGGCTAGGCTTGTAAAAGCTCTAGGGCCCCTAGCCTAGTAACCTCCTATGAACCTATGAACATAAAAATATTGTGGAACCCCTTGGATGTCTCTTTCTATGAGATTTTATATTTCTTTTTACTTGGAACATTCTTTTGATAGTGTGGAATGACTAGCAAGGGGAATGAGTGAGGTTACTGAGGGGTATAAAAGGAAAATGTATAGCTCTGCATATTACTATCTTCATTCATTTGATATGTGTGATAGCCAGCCACATCTGTAAGAGAAGGGACACACAACCCCCTAAATGTTCCCAGAGTGAAGAAGTTGGGCAAGATCTGAGTGATTAGATTACTATCCTCTCGGTGGACGACAGCACCCCTGCCACCAAGTGCTCCTGCCTCAGGGATGACTACTGTTCTGAAACTTACGGTGGCCAAACTAGTTCCTTCTAGATCTAAAGTTTTGTTCTTGCTAGTCATACCAAACCATGAACTGACATGGACTACAGTACCAGCTAGAAAAGGTGGGAAATTTGATATGACCACAAGAAATGGTTTTGCTAAGCTGCCTAGCAACTTAATATGACCAAAAGAAAGGATTTTACTAAGCTGCCTAATGCCTTAAGGCTTTAATCTTGCTGTTGTAAAGGACTGACCTCTTCCCACCACATCCAGTGCTTATTACCAGTTGGTCACATGATGAGCACCTCTAATGATGTGAACAACTGATAGCTTAGAAATCTTAAATGTTGAGAATTTGTAATTCAGTCAAACATAAAAAATGTGCAGAAAGAGTAAACCCCAACACAAAGAGAAAATATTTAAAATTTTGTTTCGTTAGAAGTAATTGACAAAAAAATGAAACCTATTCAACCTTAACAAAATATATTAACCTGTATATTTCCACAACAGAACTGAGAGCAGCAAATATACCTATTATAATTTTTTTATCATGAACAATCTGAAAGAGAAAGGGCTGCAGAAAATCACAAATACACAATAAAATGCCTGAGTCTTCATAAAAGGGACAAAGCACATGTAACCATGTTAAAGCAAATACACAAACATTGACTCCTTTATATGAAATCTCTGATTATTCTTGTTACAGAGCTGCAGCACATGAAGCACAGATGAAGCATCTGAATCAAATACAATTACAGGGAAAAGAATACATCGTGACATGAGTAATTCTAAAAGATGGGTGGCACAGAGGTGCAATGACTAGTGCTAGTGCCTTGAATTGTTTAGTTAACCACTTTGGTTCTCATATGGGGTGATTCCTGTGAAAAAGCTCTATGTACTTTCTCTGTTAACATGTTATTGCTAGGTGTTGCAGTCTCCTTCCACATCCCAAAGATGTTCCACAGATGAACTGATAATATTCCAAATCTTCCTAGATCATACCTCTCCATGTCCAGATTTTCACCTTATAATTTTGGTCTGTTCCTCACAAAATGTGTGGTTTTCTGGCAAATCACTGGGGACTGAACTCACTAAATAATGACATACATTTGAGGTTCAGACTTCATCTCCTTCAGAAAATGTATGCTAACACAAATCCTGTTAATCTAGGAACTTTCTAAATTTATAAGAACAATATTGAAAATCTATCCCTATTTTTGGACCTTGTCCCCCCTATTATTTTAGGCTTTGTCCAGATTTCTTTCACTAAGAGTTTGAGAGGTGTGGCCTAGATATGTATACAATAACAAGTGAGTGTGTATCCTGCAGTACACTAATATCCTATCTGGAATTAGTTTCCTTCCTACCTTGAACACATTGATGCTAGAATAGGCTCCAGCTATCACATGAAGGCAGCGGGTAATCAGAAAGTGTATCACTGAATAATTCAAAGAATGATTGGCTAAATTATTTTAAAAGTAACAATCTTTCTGTCAAATAAATATGAAAGAGGGAGTGTGGAGAGTTGTGGCTGAGTTGTTGATTAATCAAGATTAGCATCAAGGATATCAGATGAACATATCATGTCCTTCCTAGAAGAAGATTTTCCATTTTATCAATTACAGCCATCATAGCATAGTCAGTGGAGTTAGAAAGAGGAAGCAAATCAAAGCAAGCAGAATGAGGGAAAGCGGAGATTTTCTTAGAGGGAGGAATTAAAAAAAATATGCATTGTTGATTTGACTGAGGTGACATCAACTTCAAATCAAGATGACTTATGAAATATGAACCTAAGACAGTAGAGCTAATGTTTTAAACAGATGTTAATTATATGGGTGTGCATATCAACTTAAAAGAAAACTAAATCTTGAAAATAGTTATTTAAAAGTAATGTTTGCAGCTATGGTCTTAGACAAACATTTTGTCACCCTATAATAAAGTATTTTACCCCAGGAATGTTAGATGACATCACAAACATTGAAGTAAATAATCTTACTGTTGTGAACTTGCTTTTGATGATGAGCCACGGATTCCTGACTTTGTGACTATGCATAAGAGAAGTGAGTTTAATCCTACTAATGTAAGTGAACTTTGGAATGTCTAAACATATACTTATGAATGGTATTAACAAAATAATTTTAAGAAGACAAGAGGCATAGATTAACTCAATAGAGAATGGAAAATATTGAAAAAATGAGCTTTCAAAGGGAACTGTGTTAAAGAAAGCAGATAAAGCAGAATCTAACGGATTTAACAAGAAAGAAAGAAAGATAAAATAAGTGCAATGTGTAATAAAATTTTACAGAAACATGGGTAGTAAAATAAAGTGTTAATAGACATATTAGTAAAAGTGAACCATGATTTAAAATTGCTGGATAAGGGTTTTGAAATAATTTTTTTTTACCATCTAGTCAGATTAAAGGAATTTTAATACAAATCTTATTAACATTCTCACTTTCTGTATTGCCAAAAATTAACAAATCAATGACAAATTCATTGGGTTGACTAGGTGAAGTTTAAATATAGCCCGTGAAAGACTTTTTTAAAAGTAGCAAATACTATTAATGTGTTTTAATTCTACAATAAATATCATTTAAGCTAGATAAGATTATGTGGAAATACATGTTTTCCATAGCTCACTCCTCTATTCTACTGTTGTTGCAGGAAATTTTGGTCTAAATGAATCATAAGCACAATGCTATATATACCCATAGAAAATATTTTTTTATTATTTTTTATTGGATAATTTAGGGGGGACACAAGACAGCAATGAAGACAGCTTTTGTCGTATGCAAATACCTTTACATAAGAAATTTGGATTGTATGTAGAGTAATAATTGTTTTTATCCACTTAAGAGCATCATTTTCACTTTATAGATTATCTGTTATTTGTGTGGACATGGAATATATGCATGCTAATACATTTGGCTTTAAATTTACAGTAGAAACTACCAGAAAACAGCATCATACATTTGAATTTAGAATTTTTACTTCAGGAGAATAAATTAATCTAATAATTGTGCAAAGGAAATTGTTTCACAACAGCTTTTGCATGGTAAAAGTTACCATAACCTAGCTTGTTAAATATCACTGATAAAAATTTATTTCCAAGGTTTTGTTTTATTAAATTTTATTTTGTTAATCAGGGTAGAGCATAGATCTCACTGAATCATGTACAGACTTAGCGTGGGGACGAGAACAAAAATAAAAGATTAATCAAACAACTGTTCCATATTTAACATAAGGACACGAATTCTAATACCAGATATGGTACACATTCTACACAGATTTCTTTAATCAAACTAAAAAAGACAGTATGTTAAAATGACAATTGTTTAGGTTTTACATTATAACCATTGTGTATATCTAATAGTGATACGGAATCAGAGAAGGGGTGAAGAAATGCACTTTGGAGAGAGAAAGGAAACTGTGCAGGGCTGATGAGAATAGGCTGGCAGAACTTGAAAGGTAAGGTGGGAGATGGTGTTAAGTCTTTATTTCTTTAAACCCTGTGATATTTTTGGATTGTATTTTTAGATTAAAAGGCATTGAGACAGTCACTGAAATTGACACTTTGTTTTGTATTATGAAATCTGGAGGTGGCAAAACATTTAAAATGCATATATTGCCTTATGATTCAATGTAAAATGTGTCATAGTATCACTGTGCAAATAACAACCACTGCATTCATTTGTTAATCATTGCTACACCTGATTAGTATTTTTATTGTGTAATTTTATTAAGTATTTAAATAATATATAATAATGTTTTTACCTTGAACAAGTATCCAGCATCTGAATGGATTCGTACTAAGCTAGCTGCCCTTCCAGGCCATTTTGTAAGTCTAGCCAATTTCCCTTCAAAGGTGAGAATCTAACACTGTATCTTGTGTCTATGAATTAAACACCTTAACCATTGTGCTAACTCCCAATAATGATGCAAAATAGATGACAAAAGACTTTGTATTTAAAGTTTGTTGTACCTTTACGGGAGCAGTCTCTGAATTTATTTCATTTCAGTCATGATTGCCTTTTTGCATTATTGTGTGTGGATGGGGGAGTGGTTGTGGGGGTATAGGTGGCAGCATTTGTGTATTTGTATGCATGTGTTATGTGTCTCAGTCTGTCTGTCTGTTAGCTTGTATATGCATGTGTTTGTGTTTTTAAACTAATTCCAGAAGGCAACATTTGGCAATGTAGCAGTTTTCTGAATGGGATTTCACATTCTGCTTTACATTTCATCAGAGGCAGACATATTTCTCTAACTTGAGCTATGACTGGGGGGGGGGGGTCCTGTGTGAAGTGGAGCTATGACAGTTTGTATTGTACTTCATAGTAACAGAAAAGTAATATAAAGCATTTTAAAATAATTCTGAGAAGCATCATGTAGCATTGTAGTATTTGTGCATCCAGTCTGGGGCTGTGTCATTTACATTTTATCAGATGGAACTTCTAACACTAGTATGGCTTTCCTTGAACTGTAGTTCACTGTACGTCTTTGAATGGAGCTATGACATCCTGGAAGGGTCCTACTAGAGCTGCAACATTTTGTATTGCTCTTTATAGCAACAGAGAAGATACAAAAGAAGAAGCAAAGGGTTTATTTTCACATAATGCTGAAACTGTCAGATGATCATTTCTTGTTTTAACTTTAAACTATTACATTTTAACAGTTGTTTGTCAGCTAGCAAAGCTGCGGCAAACTGCAGCATCTACCATGATAAGTGAGTGAACATTGCACTTACTTTTTAATGATATCCTTGTAGACAGTCAGCAGTGAGCTGCAATTTGGCTGGCATTGCAGCTTTCCTGACTGTTCTGTTATGTGGTCATAAGGATGTGCATTATTTTTAGCAACAGCTGGCATATTTCTGTAAAATGAGATAGAATTAGAATAACTCCCGATGATATAATGTCCATCCTAGATGGGGTATTTTTTCCAGTCTACAGAATGTGTCTACGAAAGTATCTGTCCATGTATGGCACAAAAAAGCTTTCTAGATATTTTTCTTTAGACAAGGTGTCTCCGGGTCTTTAGTATTTTTAGAACCAGATGCTGGATGGAATGATGCTACATTTATTAAAGAAAGGAGAGATGTGCTAAAAAAGCATCAGTCAGATTTGTATAAACAATGCTCTGTTATTGTTATCTTCAGATTCTGCCTCAGACTGTTAAAGTAACCAAAAATAGAAATGTGTATGCTACAATATAGTATGACTTCACAGTTTTAAAATAAGCCATCATCAGAATGAGTAAATATAAATAAAATCACCAA
This sequence comes from Protopterus annectens, assembly GCF_019279795.1. Taxonomy (NCBI): domain Eukaryota; kingdom Metazoa; phylum Chordata; order Ceratodontiformes; family Protopteridae; genus Protopterus; species Protopterus annectens. The sequence goes on along the minus strand of NC_056727.1, from coordinate 829,276,200 downwards.
AAAAATGAAAATTAATTCAATTTAAAAGAAATGCTGCTAACTACAGTACATTTTAGCAATTTACTTGGTGCAGACTTAAGAAATAAAAGTGGATATGCACAGTATTAGGTTAGTGTGTTCAAATTAACAACCAGGAGAAAAGGCAAAGGCATTAATGATATTGTATGAACACCAGTGCCATTTTTTAAACCTAAGCATCATGTGGCACTGCTATACTTTGATTTCTGTTGTAGAAAGTATGCATTTAATTATGGATGCTACGAAAGAAAATGTGATGTCTGATAAATGAAAATTACAGACTTACCTTTGATGCTAGATTTGTAAGAGGCAGGTGCATCGTCTTCAAAAGCAGGACTAATCTAGCAGATAATAAGACTGTTCAGAAGGTAAAACTTTCCCAAACTTCTTAGTTCACTCTTCTATCCCACAATGCACTGCATTGCCAAGATTCTCATTACCTTTGGTATGATGTGCTGAAAAGCACCTAACAAAGCAAGGAAAGATGTAAGGAGGTCTACATAATTCACACTACAGGCAAAGGAAGTGGTTGGATACTGTCTTCACAGTAAGCCATATATGATACGAGGTTGTCAATATTCCATAACAGCAGGACAGAGTCCCAATCCGTTCCCTCTGGATTCATATCCCTGTGGAGACATCTTCCAGATAACACTGGCCCCAAGGAAGACCTGTGTCTGCAGATTACATCTAGCTTAAATTATTTTGCAGGCATGTTCAGGGAAGACCAGATAGCTACTGCATAAATATCATCCAAAGCTGCCTTCCTGAAGAAGGCTGTAGCTGTAGCAAATTCTGTAGAAAGGGCCTTGGAACTAAAAGGAGAGGCTTCTCGTATTTACTATGACAAACCTGTACAGACAGCTGACTACTTTGTTAGGTTAAGCTTAGACATTTTCCTTCCCAGCTTCTTCTTAGAAATTACTCAAATAACTGGGTGTCTTTGCAGACAGCCTTCATCCTCTAAACACAAAATCTGATTTGTTGGTGCACATCCATACAATAAAGCAGAAACGCTTCTGAATTAGTACATTCAGCAAAAAAACAGATACAAGTGAATGGGTGGTTAAGGCATGCCCCCATGGCTATGTTAGACCTAAAAGAGCAGTTAGTTCTTACAGTGACCCTACCTATAACGGAATATCAGACATGGAGAAGCAAGAGAAAAAGTATGCATCTTAGAAATGCTTCTGTCAGATATGATTGTACTTAGAAATAGTATCCTCCAATAAATGTACTTCAATGCAGCTAAAACTGTTGGTTCATAGGGGAGCAAAGTAAGTTATTTTATTATAAAGTACAAATCTAAGGGGGTAGATGATCCCAAACAAGCAATCTTTTAGAAAACCCTTACATACCCTCAATAAAGTTGAGGAAAAAGTCTAGACCTATGTGGAAATTTGGCCACAAAATGGACTTTGTTAGAAGAGAATCTCAGCCCTGAATGAAAGGTTGTTGAAACATAATCCAATATAGAAGGAGCAGGAGCAGAAAATTGATGTAGCTTTGTACTCACTGTCCACAAGGAGAAATGAGTCCAGTTGTCTTTGTACATCTTTTGAGTATTTGGCTTTTGGAAAGATGAGATGATCTGAACTACCTGTGTAAACAAGGATGGGTTACTGACAAGTAATGGAAATATGGAAACCAAGCCATGAGCCTGAAGCAGTGACTGTCTGTGTGAGATTTCTTTAAAGGGTAGTTTAACAGTGCTTTGTTGAGATGTATCCATGTGGGCTTCTTCAGAAGGTAGGACAGAAGCAGAAGGAGCCATGTTTGCTGAGGCCAGGAAGGGGCTACAGGAAGGATTCTTACCTTGTGTAGTCCAGTTTTTGGGATAAAATTCATCAGAGGAACCTGAAATGTATAAAGGAGCACAAAAGGCTATGTTGGGATGAGACCATCCTTCTAGTGCTATCCAGAAAATAACTCAGGTAAAAAAATAGTTGTTGCATCTGGCATTGCTCAGAGATGCAAATAGGTTACAATGAGGTTTGTTCCACAAGCAAAACAGCTTATGAGTCACTGAAAGGCTAAGGAACCATTCATGGAGTAACAGCTCTGTCTGTCCACAAGGGAAATGGCCTTCCTCAGAATGTGATTGGTCACCACTAAGCAGTTGAACTAAATTGCCTAGTACAAAACTCTCATTGCTTCTCAACATGTAGGCTAAGACTCTATCGCTCCCTGCTTGTTGATGTACCAAACCACTGCCATGTTGTCCAAGTGGATGGATATATCTCCCAAGGAAAGCAATCCTAAAATATAGACAGTATCAGAAAAACAGTTCTCATATCATACCCAGGACACTGATTAGAGACTTGACTCAGAAGACATCCAGAAACCTTGAACTAGCTGCCCATTTCACCACTTTAACCTCACCCTAGGGACGATGTATCCATAGTGACTGAGGCTTGTGACATGGTAAATGGTACCTGTTTCCAGGGGTAAGATTGCCTGATACTGCTGTCCACCACTGAATGTACTGTTTGCAGGCTTTAAGCATCTGGCCTAGATGGGACAAACTTGACCGAACTCTGAGATCTTTGTACCCTGACTTCTCATTAAGCACCCTTATGTGAAGTCTGACATGAAGTACTATTGGGCTGGCTGCAGGCTTCAGTTCTAGGGCCTTTAGGTGCAGTTGAGTCAAAGCAGCATTGCAACATAAAGTCTTGGGCCTATAGAGAAGATTTCTGTTCTTGTAGTAGATGGGCCAACAATGTATTATGTCCTACTGGCAGCAAATGAATGTTGATAGCTAAGGTGAAGCCAGCAGAGATGAGATTCAAAGTGATAGTTCAATAATGAAACATTCTGAGCAGGGTCTTTCTGGAAGTGGCCAGAGCCTGAAGTGATGTAGCAGCTAGGAGACAATTGTTCAGGCATAGGAAGATCTTGGCTCCATGTAAAGTCCATTGGGCAAAGACTATGAACATACATTTGATGAACATCCTGGGGGATAAGGTGAGACTGAAAGGGAGCATCAAGAATTGAAAATTAATTGAAAATGACTGCCTTATACCGATACGCATACAAATCTCCTTGCATCCTTGGTGATTTTCATGTGTAAACAGATGTCCCAGATGTCCAAAGACAGCACCCCATCGCCTTCTGATAGACAAGGAAGATCACTGCACTGTGAATATATGAAACGTTTATTTAGGAATAAAGGTGTTCAATCTGCTTAACTCTAAATTTGTTCTGAGGTCTTTGGTGTTTTTTGGCACTAAAAATAATCTATAATGGTATCCTAACTCTTTCTGGACATAAAGACAGCTCTTTTTGATGGAACATCAGATCATACCTCTTAATGTCTTTCCACAAGAATTCTGTACAAAGCAATGAATAATGGGGGGGGGCCCAGATTTTAAATATTGTTCTTATCAGCTTAGAAAAGTTGTTACAATAACACGTCTTTGCATTCGCATGTATTTTCTGAAGGGTATGAAGTCTGAAACTCAGATGTCTGTCATTATTTAGTGACTTCAGTCCTCAAATAATTTGCAAGAAAACCACAAATTTTATGAGGAACAGACCTAAAATATGAGGCAAAACTCTGGGCATTCTGCAAAATTCTGGTCAATTGAAAGGTATGTTTTACATATCTACTGCCCTGTGGATTTTTAGTTTACTCAGTCAGTTACTTATATATATATATATATATATATATATATATATATATATATATATGTATGTATATATATGTATATATATATATATATATATATATTTATATATATATATATATATATATATATATATTTATATATATATATGTATGTGTGTGTGTGTGTGTGTATGGGTTCACTTTAAATAATCAAATGTTCAGAACATCGACGTTCTGATCATCGAGACCAGAACATCAATGTTCAGAACATCGAAGGTTTAAAGTGGAAGTGCCAGGTAAGTGAGATTGTGGAATGTTGGGTGTGTATGCAGGGCAGCAAGGTGCCCTGCATGTTTTGTGTGTGTGTGTGTGTGTGTGTGTGTGTGTGTGTGTGTGTGTGTGTGTGTGTGTGTGTGTGTGTGTGTGTGTGTGCCATCTGAGTGTTGGCATTGCAGGTAGGGTACGGGAAATCTCCTGATTTGTGCTACTGCATATAGCAGTAAATGGGAGATTTCCCTTACCCCACTGTAGTGTGATCTCGGAGTTGGAATATTAAAGTAGGGGGTTGTGGGGGGCACAGGCCCCCGCATGGGGTGTGCAGCGGGGGGTGAAGCCCTCCTGCATAACATAGTGTTTGTGATTTTTTTGTTGTTTTTATGGTTCATTTTGAACCTCCGATGTTCTGGTCTCGATGATCAGAACATCAATGTTCTGAACATTCGATGATTCAAAGTGAATATACATATTTATATATATATATATATATATATACATATATGTGTATATATATATATATATATATATATATATATATATATATATATATATATATATTATTGTTTTTTTTTTAATGGAGCGGGATGTTGAGCAAGGGAAGGTATGCAGGGATTGGTTAGGTTTCAAATGAAATACTGTACCTTCTGGATAATACTGTATTTATCTACCTGTCCTTAGTAATGGAGGTCCAAGCTGACTGGTGAAGGGGTAGATGCCTCCTGACCTGACCACCTCCAAAATGAGACAACCTGCCAAGACCTCAGGAGAGTATCTGTCGACTCATGAATCAATCACAACCTCCTGCAATTTGTTTAAGAGCCTTGCCCTTGGACCCATGATCCTACAGGACATAGATATGACAGATGGCCTTCATTTCACTTGCTTCTTGCTGCTGCTAGGATTATGTGCCATACCAAAACCACATATACTGCTAGCTCCTTTGTTTCCTGAAGAAGAAGGTGAATTGAGGAGGCTAAAATTTAACACCCACTGCTATGTAGGTCTTTTTTTATTTCTACATATTCTGCTTGTACTCCTCCAACACTGATCTTTAAGTTATAATCTCAGTGAGGTCATGTTTGAATTTGTCCAAGTTTTCACACTCCCAAAATATATGTTCCCATGTTCTTCTTTCAGCCTTATCAGATCTCCAACAGAGCCTGTCTACATGTGGGAACATTCTCCTGAACATATCTGGTGTATAGAAATATTTGTGGAGACACTTCCATCCATACATGCAAAACTAATTGATCTTGTAGCATATCTAGGTGCTTGGCAAATATTCTACCATTGCTTCTTGCTAAGTGGTCGCCCTAACTGCTCCGCCCAACTCTATCTCATCTTTACAGTAATAGACAGTTTTAGTCTCATCAGGGCTGCATAAGTCCTTCCATAATCCATTTCTTAGCCCTTTCTGGTTCTATTATTACAGTGGTGTGAAGTCTTTTCAAGATCTGCTGCTGAAATAAGAATATCAGACTTTGGAATACCACAAATTTTCTAGGAGGCTGGATAATGTGGGCATCAACTTAGTGGAATTTTTCAATATGTCCACCAAAGGAGAAAGATTGCTGGATGGATCTACAGGCCTTCTGAAGTCTTCTTTGTTGGGAAGAAACTGAACCAGTGACCCATACCCCTGATGGTCAACTGGGGGATGCCAGGGGAGTTACCATTCAACTCACCATCTTTGTCCTCCATGCAAAACTCTAAAGAGAAGTCAAGATGTTTCAATTCATAATGGACTTTCCTGGGCATCTCTTGGAGAAATGGACTTGGAAGAAGATGAAGAGACCCTTTTGGTGCAGGACATATCTTTGGGAGGCTCCAGCAGAATTGTGGCTCCCTCCGCTTTGCTGTAAGAAGGCTTGCTGAAAGGTTTTAATTCCTGAGACAGACTGATTTGTATGTAAAGGTGACTGTACCAGAACAGAATACATGGCATTAATAAAACTAGGGTACTTAGCTTGTCTGGTTCAAAATGGATGCCAATTGCATCAATGTCAGAGGAATCATTGATACCAAAGGCACTGACACTACATCATAAGACATTAAAATAGATAGCACAACATACAGCACTGAACTTGATCCCAAAGTTAAGATGGTATTGTCGGGGATGGAAGAAGCAACCTGGAGCCTGAGATACTGCAGGAGACTAAGGGTGGAGAGAAAAGCCATTAATGGCATTGCATCCAAGAAAATGAGCAGATGAAGGGGCACTAGGCTACCTTCCTGAGCCCTTAACATGGACTCTTGACACCTACTGTGGTCTATGACAGCAATGGCAGGAAGGGACTCATTTAGGTATAGTCAGACTTTTGTAAGGCACGTGAAGTACCCCTATTTGACTGCACTAACTTTATCACAGTAGGATGATTTACAGATTGTGATAAAGCATCAGTTACCTTTCTACTTATTTTTGAACAGGTTTATCCATGATGGATATTAAGACAGGAGAGTCCTGCAAAGCAGCAGACATGAATGGTGAACACAGAAGTTTTCGCCTTGGTTTAAGGCAGGAAGGGGGTCCCAATACTGAAAAGACAGCAGAAGATGAGCCAGATGGTACTTCAGATGCCTTAGCAGAGATAGACAGCTCAATGGCAGCCTAGATAAACTCTTTAAACATAGAGCATTTAAAGGTGTTATAGATATCTAATAAGCAATGAACGTACTTGGTGTACCTACCTGCAGGAAGCAGTTTTCTGCCAAAGGCACACCTATGGAATGGACATTCCATGATTACAAATATAAAGGCTGGGCCTGGGCCCCAAAGAGAAATTTTAAACATTTGTCAAAAAAAGTTAGGAAACATTACTCAGTAAAAAAGAAGTAAACAGCTAACAGAAGAAAATTATAAAAAGTCAAAGGTCTTTACTCTCTGTTTCAAAGAATTTTCAGTCAAACAAATTGCAGCCTCCAGCCCTTTGCCTCTTGCCTGAGCCTGAACTGCAGCAATGAAGATCTGGACAGACTTGGAATAGTAGTTCATTATGGGATGTAGAGAAGGTGCTAAGCAGCCTGGAAAGTTTTATCTAGTGAGTAGTTCATACAATTGCAGCAGTTAGTCCCATTGTTACAAAGAATGGCCCACCTCTCATCAGACTATTATTTAGCCTACTTTGAAACAGTTTGAATATACAGTATGTGAATTATGTAATGATCAATCTGATTCAGAATGGTAATCCAGTTGCTGAAACGACTATATTAGGGAGAGAGACATAAACAGAACAAAATAGTGACAAACTGCATTATTTTATCTGGATATGAACTTCTTGTTTGAACCAGTTCTGGCCAAAGTTTTGTTGTGGTTACAAGCTGTTAAGTTGGGAGGCATCTCCCATGGATCCATTTAGTTAAGGACTCGTTGATGATGTAAAATTTGCTACAGAGACATATGGGTGCAGAGAAGCATATAGCACTTTGTCTACAGCAAGTGCACTGGGGAGAAATAATGCCTATGCCCCCCAAGGCACCCAGATACAGCAGATAATATGACAGGCCTCAGCAGCATGATAACCAGTGGGCATGTCAGTGGCAATACAAATGCAGTGTACAATGGGCAATGCCTTTATTAATGATGTGTATGAACCATTGTCGCCTTCGCACTGTCTAGAACACATTGCCTAAAACACATACTTCAGTGTAAGTGTGAGTACACCAGCATGTATGATTTCTTACATGCTGTAATTACATAAGCATAAAGTGTACACCAAGTACAACACCCAGTATATTCCCTGTCCCAATGCACTGGTTATCAAAGCTATGTGTGCTTCTCTGTCCTTTCAATGAATTTGCAATAGCCATATTCCTCCACAGCTGAATTTCACTTCAGTCATGTGACCCAACCAAATGTACTGGAGTGAAATGTCTCACCACCTAGCAGCCTGAACCCCACTTCAAAACATGGAGTTGCAAGTCAATAAAAGTGCAAAAGTCAAACTATGTTTTTTCTAAGCACCCACGTGTGGATGATCCCCACCCCACATTATTTATTTATTTTATTTTATTCCATTTATTTATGTATTTATGTATTTATTTATTATTTATTTTATTTCACATTTGTTTACCGGGCGAGACTGACTGGACATATGTCCTTCTTCACTGGAGGGGAGAAAAGCTCCAGTAATAAGTAGCAAACATATTGATAAAGTTAATAATACATGGAAATTCTAGTAGCATGCAAAATCATCAATAGTACAATAATGGGCAAAACAGTGCTTTAGAGGTTAGAATAACGTAATATGTGGCACATACATTTAGATAAAGAGGAAGGAAAGTAACAATAGAAATGGATGAAAAGAATGAAGCTAGCACCCACTATGTAAGATGTGGTTACATATACAGAGCTCAGAGTTATCCAGGATGGTTGCAGGAACAAAGCCAGCTGTCTATTAAGTGAGAATTTAGGAGCTTTTTAAACTGTACTATGGAAAGTAGAGGAAATAGAGGTTGGCAGTTTATTCCATATTTTAGAGATGACATTAGAGAAGAGAGATTTTCCAGCTGGGTTATTAGCTTTGGTGGTTTCTAATAGCAGTTTATCACTGGAGCAGTGAGCTCTAGTAGTGATACATGGTTGTATCCAATTTTTGAGAGCAGGGATTTTATTAGGTTGGTGTAGGATTTTGTGGGCAAAGGTTACTTGTTTATATTGTAGCAGTTGAAGAAGTTCTAGCCATTTTAGTTGTTTAAGGGCAATGCAGTGATATGACCTGTGTGTGGCATCAGCAGAAAACTTGGCAATTTTATTGTAACAAGATTCTAGTTTGGTAAGGTCGGTTTTACTGAGGTTGGTTAGTATTAGGGAGACATACAGAAGAATTGACAGGAGGTGCGTGCGGGCGATGGTAGCTTTGGGATCTGGTTAGGAATTGCTTGTTTCTGTAAAGAAGACCTAGTTTCTTGTGAACCTTTTAATAGTTTGTGTAATAAGAATATCAAATTTCAGATTATTGTCAATTTTGATGGTTTTATCTTTGGACTCTAAGTTGAAAGGAGAAAAGAGGGAGTTCTTGAGGGGTAAAAGAGAAGTAACTTTGTTTTACTGGGGCTTAGAATGGGTTGAGAGTTGGTGAGCTATGTTTCTACTGATAGAGATGAGTCTTGGGTTATGGTGTGGAGGTCTTGTAGGGAGGAGACTGTGCATATTAGAGTAGAGTCATCTGCATATTGTATAACAGAGGCATGAAGAGTGGAGGAGTGAAGTTGACTGATGAAGAGGGAGAAAAATAAAGGTCCAAGGATGGAGAGTGGTGAGGTGGTGTTACCATAATACAGCCTGTTAATGTCCTGGTAGGTAGTTTTGGAACCAGATGACAGAGGAGCTAGCAAGGTTTAGGGAGGAGAGGACCTCGATCAGTTTGTTGTGCTTTACCATATCAAAGGCTTTGGACAAGTCTAAAAATAAGTCAGATATAAATTGTCCTTGATTTCTATAATGGTTAACTGTATTAGTAAAGGACAGTAGGGCTGTAGTGGTAATGTGATAGGGGCGGAAACGTGTTGTGTGTTAGATAAGAGTGACAGAATGGCAACTGGACAATAGTAAGTTCAACGGAACTGCCTCCTTTGTGCAAAGGTATAATGTGTGAGATCTTCCAGACAACAGGTACTATGCTGTCAGATATTGATCTGTTAAGAGTATTGCTACAGGGTATGCTACTTCTTCTTCAGCAATCTGCAGATATTCAGCTGGGAGGTTATCTGCAGCTAGGGTAGTTGGTTCATAGGTTCATAGGCTGGTAGTAGGCTATCGGCCCTAGGGCCTATAGAAGCCTAGCCATAACAATTCCCTGGCTATTTCTTCCCACAATATTTAATTCCCTGGACCCCTGTCTAACAGGTGACTGACATGATCCCCAGGGTGAATTTCCTCTCTCCCATTCAATCATCAAGGTTCCTTTTGAAGAGGGTCAAAGAGGCACTCTGCTTGACATGTATGGGCAGTCTATTCCAGAGTCTGGGGAGTCTGTGGTTCAGGAACCTATACCTCCAGGATGTTTTGTTCATTGTGATGACAAGGTTTAGATCCCTGGAGCATGTGGCTCTGAGGGATTGGGATTTCTTTAAGTGTAGCATTTCCAACAGCTCCGGGTTTGACATGGCCTTGTATGTTAAGCAGAGATCACCTCTGAGTAGACGATATGTGACAGAGTATAGGTGGAGTTTTTTTAGGCAGTCAGCATAGGGCATCTGCTTTAGGCCTGTGATTCTTTTAGTGAGGTATTTCTGTGGCCTTTCCAGTTGTTGGAGATGTCTTGAGAGGTACATACCAAATGGGGTGCTGTATTCTATAATGAGTCTAATGAGGAATGAGTACAGTGGGTCAATGACCTCCTTTTTTTCTGGATGAAAAGCCCTTAGTGATGAGGTGTGCCACATAGAAGGATTTCCTGACTGCTGTGGCGATGTGGTTATCGAAAGTGAGACCACTGTCCACCTGTGTCCCTAAGTCTCTCATCACACTTTTGGTGTTTAGTGTACTGCCACCTATGTGGTAATTCATGGGTACATGTTTTTTTCCTAAAGGGGATAACTATACATTTTTTTGCATTGAGCTTGAGCCCATGGCTCTGGCACCAAGCATCTGTTTCTGTAAGGCCCTTTTGTAGAATATCCACATCATTTGGGGATTCAATAATGGCTCCCAGTTTGCAGTCATCTGCAAACTTTGTTAGCCAGAGTCCCTTAGTGTTGGCCTGTATTTCAGAGAAGTAGATGCCAAACAACAGCGGTCCTAGGACTGAACCCTGAGGTACTCCACTTGTCACTTGTCTGGAGCTGGATTTGGAGTTGGCTACTTTTACAGTGTGGGTTCTGTCAGTAAGCCAGTTGGCAACCCATCGAGTGATGTAGGGATTAATGCCCAGCTTAGTAAGTTTATCTATGATTCCAGAGTGAGGGATGGTGTTGAAGGCCTTGGCGAGGTCCAGATAGGCAGTGTGGACCGCCTTACCCTCATCCACAGCTCTGTAGACTGATTTGAAGAAGTCAATCAGGTTCAGGAGACAAGATAGGCCCTTCAAGAACCCAAACTGGGTGGGGTCCAGTGTTTGAAGGTTGCCAATGTCTTTGTTTATAAGTTCCATGATAATACGTTCCATGGCCTTGCAGATCAGGCTCATCAGACTGATGGGGCGGTCGTTCCCAGGATCCAAGGTGGATCCCCCCTTGTGGAGTGGGATAACTGTAGCTGTGCGCCACTCAGTGGGCATGAAGCCTGAGGTGAGGCTATGATTAAACATGACACTTAGTGAGGTGCCAGTTCATTTTGTAGTTCATGTAGTACACAGCCTGGGATGTCATCTAGTCTCATGGGTGCTGTATTCTTAGCTTTGGAGAGTGTGGATTTTAACCTGTGTGGCCATTATTACTGGAATTTGGCAACCTTTCAGTACTGAGATGGGCCCTTTAGGGGGTGAGAGGGGGGTGAAGCTGGCACTGAGTCGATCTGCCAGGATATTGGCAATATCCTTGGGATCAGTATATTTAATGCCATTCTGTTGTAGCTCAGAGCAGATCTGAGTATTGCCATTTAGATTCTTGACATAGCTATAGAATGCTTTGTGGTTGTCTTTGGAATCTTTGGCAATTTTATTTTCATAACTAGCTTTGGAGGATTTTATGAGGGATCTCAGCTTCTTACTGAGGCTGGTAAGGGAGTTTTTTGCATCCTGGGTTTTAGTTTACGCAGTAGTTTTATTTATGGTATCTACAGAAACTGGTTGTAAATTGGTAGGGGCTATGTTGTGAGAAGTTGCTGGGCTGGGGTGCTACAGGGGCAAGGTTGTTGGAGATATTGTGAGAATTAGCAAGGGCTAGGATAGTCTCTGTAAAGTATTTATTAAATTGGGTTGCTATATTATCAGAGTAGCTGACTGAGGTTGGAGTGGGGGTAGTTGCTTTACCTGGTAGTAGTATATTATTAACTGCAGTCCAAAACTTTTAACAGTTATTGTGGTGTTTATTCTGAATATTATGGTAGTAGTTAATTTTGTCTTGTTTTACACGTTTCTTATCTTTGTTTTGCAGTTATAGGAATGGCTGTTTTGTAATTCGGGTTTTGTATTTGTGATATTGTTCCCAGTCCTTGTATTTAGCTTTGAGTAGGGATCTGTTCCCTTACTCAGCCAGGGTGCATAGTTGGCTTTAACTCTGATGGCTCTGGGGGAAGTGTGGCAGTATAAATGTCTAAAAAAGTAGTATTAAAGGAGTTAACAGTGTCTTCTAGGGGTAGGTGTTTGAGAGAATCCCAGTTATATCTTTTTAGGGCAGTGATGAATCTATGTGGCTTAAAGTCCTTTTTTGTTTCTGATAGTGCAGTATGTGGTTTGGTTAATATGGTATATATGGGTACATACAAGGAAAGCTGGGAGGTGGTCACTCAGACCACCAGGAAGACAGCCTGCCTGAGATGAAAGGGAGAGGTTGGTAACCAGAACCCAGTCGAGGATAGACTGATGCTTGGTAGATTTTTCAGTTCTAGTGGGAGGTGCAATCAGCTGGGTGAACCCATGTAGGTCAATGTAGGATGCTGGATTCTGAGAGGAGCAGTCTAGCCAGTCAATATTGAAGTCATCCATCAGGACTGTTTCCTGCGGGGAGGGGGGGGGGGGATTAGAGGCCCAAAGTAGTATGTCTTCTAATGTGGGGATATTGATTCCTAGTGGTATATAACCACCAGTGATGTTGATGTGTTTTTTTTGTGTTAAGTTTTAGTTTGGTAAAGATCAGTTATGCATTTCCAAAGTCAGGGATGTCAAGTTCCAGGTAGTCTAGTGTTAGATGATCTTTGAATAGGCTAGCTACTCCCCTGCCCTTTTTGGTTGTCCTATCTTTGCGTAGTATATTGTAACCCAGAGCTACGATTTCATTATTGCTATTGTTGGGTTTTAGCCAAGTCTCTGTTAATATAACAATGTCAGGAGCATAGAAGGAAAGTAAGGCATGCAGAATGTGAACTTAATTTGAAATACTTCTGACATTCATAATAAGGAGGAGAAGGAAAGATTTGTTTTTTTTTTCTATGTAGTAGTGCATAGTTGGTTGTGATAGGGCTGTTGGCTGTACTGGGTGTGGGGAGGTGGGACCAGGATTAGGATGAATGTCTCCAGATTGTTTTAGTTGTTTTAAAAGTTGTAATAGCAGTTTGGTGAACTTATATTGTAGATTGGCATGTTTTTGATAGGTTTGAGATGTGTTTGGTGGGGGATGAAATTTGTTTGCATGGAAGTCTAGATGGTTGGAGCAGAAAATACTTGGAGCTATGGTATAGTTTAATGGTTTGTCTAGGAGGTATAGTGAGGATGTTTGCCAGGGAGAGATTTCGGCTGATAGTGTATATACATGTGTGTGTGTGTGTGTGTGTGTGTGTGTGTGTGTGTGTGTGTGTGTGTGTGTGTGAATATATATATATATATATATATATATATATATATATATATATATATATATATATATATATATATATATATATATATATATATATATATAGGTTCATAGGTTCATAGGTTCATACTAGGCTATCTGCCCTAGGGCATTTATAAGCCTAGCCAGAATGTGTTTGGCTTTCGCCACCCATTTTAAATTTATTTTGCTATGCCCTTTTTCGAGGTTAGTATACTGTGCCTCTGTCTAACAGTGACACAGAAGTGATACCCAGGGTAAACCTACGATCTCCCATCCACTCATCAAGATTCCTCTTGAAGAGAGTCAATGAGGGACTCTGCCTAACCTGGACTGGGATTTTATTCCAGAGTGAAGGGAGCCTCTGGGTTATGAATCTGTCCCTCCAGCATGTCCTATTTATTTCAGTGCTGAGATTCAAGTCTCTCAGGTGCGTAGCTCGATGGGATTTGGATTTTCTGAGGTGCAGCATGTCCATTAATTCTGGGTTGGACATGGCTTTATACGTCAGGCACAAATCGCCTCTGAACAGGCGGTATGCCACTGGGTAGAGCTGGAGTTTCTTTAACCGGGCAGCATATGGCATCTGTTTGAGCCCTTTGATCCTCTTGGTGAGGTACTTTTGGGGTCTTTCCAGTTGCTGCAGGTGTCTGGTAAGGTACATCCCAAAAGGGGCATTGTACTCAATTATGGGCCTGATGAGGGATGAGTAAAGAGGCACAATGACATCCCCTGATCTAGATGTGAATCCCTTCATGATTAGGTGGGCTATATAAAATGATTTTCTAACCACTTTGGCCACGTGGTTGTCAAATGAGAGATTGCTATCAACTTGGGTCCCCAGGTCCCTAATTACTTCTTCTGTACTTAATGGATTACCATCTATGTGGTAATTTGTGGGCACTTTGTTTTTGCCAAAGAGGGTGACTATACACTTTTTGGCATTTAGCTTGAGGCCATGGCTCTGGCACCAGTTGTCTGTTTCTATGAGGCCCTTTTGGAGGATGCTTGTGTCGGCTGGAGAGTCGATTATGGCACCCAGTTTGCAGTCATCTGCGAACTTGGTCAGCCACAGTCCTTCCGTTATATAATATATATATTATTCCAGGGCTGCTGTACCTCAGAGTAAGGGCAAAAAAAAACACTCTCTGAAGGAGTGAGCCTTTCTCTTCAAGGTATCTCAGTGATTTTCAGATTGTAACTTATTTAGAGTCATTTACCATAAAACCAATTCAACCCTATGTCATGTGGAATGACATGAAACAATTCAACATCAATTGTTAAAAAAAACATTGATTTAGAGTACCCCAACCCCTTGATTTTAAACAAAAAGTCCCAGGAGTCTCTACATAAATAAGCAAAATTATCCAAATATTTTTTACGTTTTAAATCAATGAACTTAGTAAAGGGTGGGTCTTGGAACAACTGGCATTAACAATTAGCCTTGGGGGGGGGGGTCTTTTACACTTTTGTGTGTTTTCGGAATACCGTAAATGGTTGTAACCATTGGGTGTTTTACATGCAGAAAATCATACAAAGCATAATCAATCTGACCTTGGTCGAAAAAGTGTTTCACCCAATAGTCAATTTCTTTATGTGCAATCCAAATGAAATTATAAGAAACGTTTGTTTTCATAAAAACTACCCCGTAACACGAAGTGTAACATTTTATTAAGATAATCCTCCCTATTCATAACCATTGCCTCCCTCCTTGTCAGGTTTCATGATTTTAATAGTTTTATTTTCAGCTAACCTCATGAGCAATTTATACTCAATGGCAGTGAGACTTACATCATTGTTACCATGCTCGATCTTAAGGCAAACTTGCCTAAAGTCATAGTCTACCAGTTTTTCAAACAACATCAAAGGCAGTGCTAAACTCGGATTAAATAAACTACTGAGACAAAACATTTATTTCGTTTTCATTATGTTGTCAGTTCTCATAATCAAGTTTAAGTTCAATTTCCTAAGGTAGATTTTTAAGTCCACCAATAACCTTCCAATTTTGGCCTTATTTGTTGGCACAAATGAAAATCCCTTAGACAATAAATTAGCATATTCACTACTAAAATCAAAAGAGGTAAAAATGTGCAAGCAAAAGTCACCTTTACTGTTGTAGATGGTACACACGCTAGTGGAGTCCTCACCAAAATTGCTTACATAACCATCGACCTGTTCCAAACAATTTATCTCCGTTTGTGGTTGTTGAAAGATGTCTTTTGTCACCATAATGGGCAGAGTTCCTGTACCATCTCCATCCTTGTTGAAAAATTTCCTGTTGGTTGGTCCTGTTCCTTATCCTCTCCAACCACCAGATAGGCTCTTGTTCTAAAGGGGCATCATCCAATTGTTCAGAATCATCAATATCCTCAACAACTCTAGTGTTGTTATGAACAGAAGGTATGGAAACCCGATCCATTACACCCGGGGGCACGGATAAGCACTCCCTTCCATGTAGTCCATTCTATCCGTGTTCATCTTCTTTTCTTTTCAGATTTTTATATTGGCAATGTCATTGTCTGTATTAGTGAAAATGGATTAATATTCGGCCATATTCTGTTCAAATAATAGATCTTTCCTGATAGCAACATCGAGCCTATCTACTTGAACAATTTGTCTATCTAGTGTTGGTTGTGCTTAATGAGCACCTCTAAAAGTTTGCATCCTTGTCAAGCAAATTAATGAGTTCCCAATGTAGAACGGAATTTGGGATGGCCCCGTTGGGAAATTTCCAATACCTATACCACTTAGGTATCCTTCGTACTTTGAGGCATTCATGTAAATAAGAGTTTTCCAACTGAAGTTTACGGCACATAGAAAGGTGTGTCTCAAACTACTCCATAAATTGTAACAAAGAACCACCTTCTATACTAATTTGAAAGGATAACGATCCATTGAGCCAGTCCTTCAAATTAAAGCTGGTACTAGGAACAGCAGGCCTGCTGGTCGAAGGTAAATCCACTTGTCCATGAGATTTAAGACATTGGGGTGTGTGGTTAAAATCACCATCATTGGTACTGCGTGAAACAAGAGCTTTGACTTTGTTGTTAAGCTCCTGAAAGAGTTGAATAGTTTTACCATAAAAACTATATTTAAAGTATTTTCATCTAATAAAGATTTCTCAGTGTTTCCCAAATAAATGAATATTGATTTTGGACATGAAGAATCCAGTTTACTCCCTCTTATAATCTGTGTCTTTGTGTTTGAAACAAAAAGTCAGTTTCATGTTATGTTAGAACCCACAGGGAAGATTTAACTATTAAAAAACTGTGATAACATTTCAGTGCCAGAGATACATGCTTTGAACCAGTTAATAAATCCTTAGTTTTTTTGGAGACTGGTAAGTGAAGGGAAGTAGTTATATGGAAAAGGACTGATAATGATAATAGAGTTTACAACTTAATAACACATAATTTCATATTAAAATGTTATCAGGTATCACATTCAAATTCAAGAAAGACAGCAATTCAATAAATTCAATAAATTCAGACTATGTTAGATGTATTATTACATATACAAGTGATAATAAATATATAACAGAAGTTATTTCGAAGAACTGGCCTATCCTGACAACAAATGAAGATATCAAACAATTGGTTGGTGTAAGACCGAATTTTGTTTATAAGAATTCAAAGAACCTGAAACGGATATTATGTGACGAAAAACTGCACAGATCATTGACACCCTATAATCCATTCAAGAATAACATAAGAGGAACCCACTCTTGTGGGAAGTGTAGTTCATGTGAGTGGATATCTAAGGATAAGACATTCTTCCACTCTGAGCTATTATTTAACTTTGAATTTAAGTGCACTGCAAATTGCGAGGATAGCAATGTCATATACCTGGCCACCTGTGAGTCATGCCCGGCTTTTTATATAGGCATGACCACAAGGAGGCTCAGGGATAGGATACAAGAACATATTTATGCCATCAAAAAAGCTGACAAAAAGAATGCGTTATCCAGAACATAAGTTTCTCTTTAGAGTTTTACAAAAGAAAGAAATGAATACTAGACAAGGTGACAACTTTAATGACCTTGAGAACCTAGAATTAAATTGGATCTTTAAATTTAGAGCCCAAAGTCCTCCAGGTTTGAATGTATATGTGAGTATTAGATCACACTTGAAAAGACGAAAGTATTAATATAAAATGAAATGTTTGTCTATTGTATATGGTCCTTTCAGTCCTATTATTCAGTCTTTAGTTCTGCATTCAGCATTACACTTGACATTGTATGAAGAACTCCCTCTCTTTTGATTTCATATGAAAATATATATTTATCTATTTATTTAGTTATTTATTTGTTCATTGTTATTATACGTAGTATATATGATAGTATAGCACATATTTATATACAAAAAAGCATTTTTAGATGGGATTGTGATGAATTGTTTTAGTATAGAGGTTGTGAATGGAATGAAGGTGTTTAATATGTAACCAGCTATAGTTCTTTTGTTAGATGTGTATATAGGCTGTAATATGATATGTATATATTCTAAGATTAGTATTTTCAGGGAGTAGTTATATGCATATACTAAACTTTTTTACATAGAGGCTTTGCATAACATGGAGCTTATTTACCAGATCTTAGAAATAGTTTTATTAACTATAAGAATGATGTATTTAATGGCTGCAAAAATAGCAAATATTTCTCTGTTTTATAAGCTTGGCACTTTGACTTGATTTTTTAAAAAACATGTAGCTAATTATTTTCAGGCTACACCCTGCCATAACTAATTGAAAAAGTGAATAACCATCACTATAGGTTAATTAATTCCTAATTTCAATAATGCTTGTGGATATAAAGAATGTGTTTTTACTATTGTTCATTGAATCTGAAGAAGCGTGCCTTGTGGAAGCACGCGAAAGCGCTCATTCTGTCATTTTAAATAAAGAAGATTTTATTACGTGGTGGTGCTCTCCAGTTTGTACTACATTCTTCGTTTTTTTCTCTGGAAACACCTTTGAGGGTCAGGTTTGTTGCTGTTTTCGACCTTTTGGATTTTTGCTGTGCCTATTCCTGACTCTACATGATGGATACCTCAGCCGTTGAACTCGACTACAATCCGGAGAGGAGCTATTCAAAGTGGAACAGTTTATGTGATAAAAAAGCTAACCCTCTATTGTCTTTTGAACTGAGTATGGATGTGACATCTAATGAAACAGGTACTGTCAATTTGCTGTCGGAGTTTAACTCTGCATTTAAAGAACTTGAAAATAATTTGTACAGACAGTTTAGTTTAGTATGGCAAAGACGCCATTTAGAGGCATGTCTGCATTTCAAAATTGTTCGAGAGGGATGAGAGTACTATGTATGCCATCCTACGGAGACTCTCATCGGAACTTTTGAAAACTGGCAGAAACTCAATTTAGAGCTGAGCTTTAATTATATAAAGCTACTTATAGACTACTTTCTCCCAATAGAGAATGCTTTAATGGAGAAGAATGACAGTCTATACAAAGAAATAGTGAAAAGTTTAAAGGGAAATTTTTAACAACAGACTTGACAACTTGTTAAGTCAAATAAGTGCGTATGAGGAGAGACTCCAAGTAATTAAGTTACGCAAACTTCAGAGAGACTATAATGATTTCATGAATGGCCAGGTCTTTGTATGGGCGAGACAAGATCGTGACAATCTACAACAACGAACTGTAAGGGTAACATCGGACATACATAGAGATGTCTCTGCGGTTGACAGAGACATTGCCCCTTTAACTACACCCATTCCACAGGATGACATCATGCCGACACTAACCGGAAGTCTTAGACAAGTCTCGCAGGGATTCCAGGATACTCCACCACCCAATCAATTGGCTTTGCAGCAGCAGGTGGATCTGAGAGCGAGACCGAAGCTTCAACAGACCAACATTGAGTCTTTTTTGCCATTACCGGTGCGTGCAAGACAGAGTTCAAGAGGAAGATCGGAAAGTCGCACAAGAAGGAAAAGGAAGTTTTCAGGAGAACCGCAACACAAGAGGGGACGACAGAAGGACTAAACAATTTGGTCTACAATTTATCGGACTTAACTTTGAATAATGTGGATATTTCTCTGTTGAACAAAGGCCTAAGTTATATACCGGCACAAATAAGTAAGATTTCTGATTTGCTAACAGATTTAAGAGCATTTGCTCGTAAAATTGCGCTGAAATTATCTTTTAAAAATGTTAAAAATGTAAAAAATGCTTCAAGTCAGGATATAGTCTCTAATACTCAATATATGTTTGAAGGTTTTAAAAGGAAAAGCCTGTATACACCAGTGTTTCATCCGTGTATTGATGCATTTATTAAATTGTGTGAAAATGATTTATATAAACATTATAGTCAGTATAATAAGGGTACATTACATTTGTTCCATAATTTATTGCAGGAAGAATGGAACTCTTTGAATCGTCTAACTGAGAATAATAATGTGGTGGTTAGACCAGTAGATAAAGGTGGGGGTTTAGTGTTACTGAACAGAAAGGACTATTGCATGTATATGGAACTTCTTCTTAAAGATAATACTACCTATAAACTGATAGATGAAGTAACTGTTCAAGGCCTGATTTTTCAGGTACATCAAGAATTGAATGAACTTTTATTATGTAGACAAATCAGTTATGATTTTTATCTTTTCTTATTGATTGAACATCCTACTATACCTTATTTAAAAGGTCTTCCAAAAATGCACAAGGGACAGATACCTCCTGCTATCGTCCCATTGTGGTTGGACACAACTGGGTAACTGAAAATCTTTCTATATTCTTGGAGAAGAAATTAAGACCATTAGTATCATCAGTACCCACAATTCTAAGAGATTCATATCAATTGATTGACTATATTAAGAAATTAGATTTTAAGGTCACAGAAACACATCTCCTAGTCACATTAGACGTTAAGAGTCTATTTACTGTAATTCCGAATCTGTATGGTATGGAAGCCATTAGATCCATATTAAACAAGGAAGGTAGTTTCACTAATAGTGAACAAATTCTAATTAATACACTACTGGAAATTGTTCTGACTAAGAATGTTATGATGTTTGATGAACACTTTTATATACAACAGTGGGGGGTGGCCATGGGCACCCCCTGCGCCAACACATATGCAAATCTTGTTGTATATAATTGGGAGACTACAAATCTTTTTACACACCCTGGTTATAAGAAGATACTCTTTTATCACAGATTTGTAGATGATATACTTCTATTATGGGATGGAACCATACAGGAATTGAAAAGTTTTATAGTAGATTTAGAGATGACTACAGACTTTTTAAAGTTCTCAATTGGATACTCTCTCTCAGAAATTGATTTTTTGGATCTAAAAATTAAGAAGGATGGACAAGGGGGATTAGAGACATCTTTATTCAGGAAAGCATGCTGGAGAAATAACTTGTTGCAATATGACAGCATGCACCCTAGATTCATTTTAAAAATATAGTAAAGAGTCAATATGTAAGGGTAGATAGAATATGTCAAGATTTCAATGTCAGGCATCGTGAATTTGACATATTAGAAAAGATGTTTCAGGATAGGAAATATAACCCAGACATGGTCAGAAATATTAAAGATTCGTTTATACAAGAGAAAGATATATCTAGGGGTCAAAAATACTCTAGTCATTCTAATATAGGAAGGACTTGGAATTTTTCATCTAGAAGTAACTATATAAACCCTTCAAAAATAAATTCAGACTATGTTAGATGTATTATTACATATACAAGTGATAATAAATATATAACAGAAGTTATTTCGAAGAACTGGCCTATCCTGACAACAAATGAAGATATCAAACAATTGGTTGGTGTAAGACCGAATTTTGTTTATAAGAATTCAAAGAACCTGAAACGGATATTATGTGACGAAAAATTGCACAGATCATTGACACCACATAATCCATTCAAGAATAACATAAGAGGAACCCACTCTTGTGGGAAGTGTAGTTCATGTGAGTGGATATCTAAGGATAAGACATTCTTCCACTCTGAGCTATTATTTAACTTTGAATTTAAGTGCACTGCAAATTGCGAGGATAGCAATGTCATATACCTGGCCGCCTGTGAGTCATGCCCGGCTTTTATATAGGCATGACCACAAGGAGGCTCAGGGATAGGATACAAGAACATATTTATGCCATCAAAAAAGCTGACAAAAAGAATGCGTTAGCCAAACATATTGTAGACTATCCAGAACATAAGTTTCTCTTTAGAGTTTTACAAAAGAAAGGAATGAATACTAGAAAAGGTGACAACTTTAATGACCTTGAGAACTTAGAATTAAATTGGATCTTTAAATTTAGAGCTCAAAGTCCTCCAGGTTTGAATGTATATGTGAGTATTAGATCACACTTGAAAAGACGAAAGTATTAATATAAAATGAAATGTTTGTCTATTGTATATGGTCCTTTCAGTCTTATTATTCAGTTTTAGTTCTGCATTCAGCATTACACTTCACATTGTATGAAGAACTCCCTTTTTTTTGAATTCATATGAATATATATTTATTTATTTATTTAGTTATTTATCTGTTCATTGTTATTATATGTTGTATAGATGATAGTTTAGCACATATTTATATAAAAAAGCATCTTTATATGGGATTGTTATGAATTGTTTTAGTATAGAGGTTGTGAATGGAATGATGGTGTTTAACATGTAACTAGCTATAGTTCTTTCGTTAGATGTGTATATAGGCTGCAATATGATATGTATATATCCTAAGATCAGTATTTTTAGGGAGTAGTTATATGCATATACTAAACTTTTTTACATAGAGGCTTTGCATAACATGGAGCTTATCTACCAGATCTTAGAAATAGTTTTATTAACTATAAGAATGATGTATTTAATGGCTGCAAAAATAGCAAATATTTCTCTGTTTTATAAGCTTGGCACTTTGACTTGATTTTTTAAAAAACATGTAGCTAATTATTTATAGGCTACACCCTGCCATAACTAATTGAAAAAGTGAATAACCATCACTATAGGTTAATTAATTCCTAATTTCAATAATGCTTGTGGATATAAAGAATGTGTTTTTACTATTGTTCATTGAATCTGAAGAAGCGTGCCTTGTGGAAGCACGCGAAAGCGCTCATTCTGTCATTTTAAATAAAGAAGATTTTATTACGTGGTGGTGCTCTCCAGTTTGTACTACATACATATATATATATAGGTTCATAGGTTCATAGGTTCATACTAGGCTATCTGCCCTAGGGCATTTATAAGCCTAGCCAGAATGTGTTTGGCTTTCGCCACCCATTTTAAATTTATTTTGCTATGCCCTTTTTCGAGGTTAGTATACTGTGCCTCTGTCTAACAGTGACACAGAAGTGATACCCAGGGTAAACCTACGATCTCCCATCCACTCATCAAGATTCCTCTTGAAGAGAGTCAATGAGGGACTCTGCCTAACCTGGACTGGGATTTTATTCCAGAGTGAAGGGAGCCTCTGGGTTATGAATCTGTCCCTCCAGCATGTCCTATTTATTTCAGTGCTGAGATTCAAGTCTCTCAGGTGCGTAGCTCGATGGGATTTGGATTTTCTGAGGTGCAGCATGTCCATTAATTCTGGGTTGGACATGGCTTTATACGTCAGGCACAAATCGCCTCTGAACAGGCGGTATGCCACTGGGTAGAGCTGGAGTTTCTTTAACCGGGCAGCATATGGCATCTGTTTGAGCCCTTTGATCCTCTTGGTGAGGTACTTTTGGGGTCTTTCCAGTTGCTGCAGGTGTCTGGTAAGGTACATCCCAAAAGGGGCATTGTACTCAATTATGGGCCTGATGAGGGATGAGTAAAGAGGCACAATGACATCCCCTGATCTAGATGTGAATCCCTTCATGATTAGGTGGGCTATATAAAATGATTTTCTAACCACTTTGGCCACGTGGTTGTCAAATGAGAGATTGCTATCAACTTGGGTCCCCAGGTCCCTAATTACTTCTTCTGTACTTAATGGATTACCATCTATGTGGTAATTTGTGGGCACTTTGTTTTTGCCAAAGAGGATGACTATACACTTTTTGGCATTTAGCTTGAGGCCATGGCTCTGGCACCAGTTGTCTGTTTCTATGAGGCCCTTTTGGAGGATGCTTGTGTCGGCTGGAGAGTCGATTATGGCACCCAGTTTGCAGTCATCTGCGAACTTGGTCAGCCACAGTCCTTCCGTTATATAATATATATATTATTCCAGGGCTGCTGTACCTCAGAGTAAGGGCAAAAAAAAAACCACTCTCTGAAGGAGTGAGCCTTTCTCTTCAAGGTATCTCAGTGATTTTCAGATTGTAACTTATTTAGAGTCATTTACCATAAAACCAATTCAACCCTATGTCATGTGGAATGACATGAAACAATTCAACATCAATTGTTAAAAAAAACATTGATTTAGAGTACCCCAACCCCTTGATTTTAAACAAAAAGTCCCAGGAGTCTCTACATAAATAAGCAAAATTATCCAAATATTTTTTACGTTTTAAATCAATGAACTTAGTAAAGGGTGGGTCTTGGAACAACTGGCATTAACAATTAGCCTTGGGGGGGGGGGTCTTTTACACTTTTGTGTGTTTTCGGAATACCGTAAATGGTTGTAACCATTGGGTGTTTTACATGCAGAAAATCATACAAAGCATAATCAATCTGACCTTGGTCGAAAAAGTGTTTCACCCAATAGTCAATTTCTTTATGTGCAATCCAAATGAAATTATAAGAAACGTTTGTTTTCATAAAAACTACCCCGTAACACGAAGTGTAACATTTTATTAAGATAATCCTCCTATTCATAACCATTGCCTCCCTCCTTGTCAGGTTTCATGATTTTAATAGTTTTATTTTCAGCTAACCTCATGAGCAATTTATACTCAATGGCAGTGAGACTTACATCATTGTTACCATGCTTTCGATCTTAAGGCAAACTTGCCTAAAGTCATAGTCTACCAGTTTTCAAACAACATCAAAGGCAGTGCTAAACTCGGATTAAATAAACTACTGAGACAAAACATTTATTTCGTTTTCATTATGTTGTCAGTTCTCATAATCAAGTTTAAGTTCAATTTCCTAAGGTAGATTTTTAAGTCCACCAATAACCTTCCAATTTTGGCCTTATTTGTTGGCACAAATGAAAATCCCTTAGACAATAAATTAGCATATTCACTACTAAAATCAAAAGAGGTAAAAATGTGCAAGCAAAAGTCACCTTTACTGTTGTAGATGGTACACACGCTAGTGGAGTCCTCACCAAAATTGCTTACATAACCATCGACCTGTTCCAAACAATTTATCTCCGTTTGTGGTTGTTGAAAGATGTCTTTTGTCACCATAATGGGCAGAGTTCCTGTACCATCTCCATCCTTGTTGAAAAATTTCCTGTTGGTTGGTCCTGTTCCTTATCCTCTCCAACCACCAGATAGGTTCTTGTTCTAAAGGGGCATCATCCAATTGTTCAGAATCATCAATATCCTCAGCAACTCTAGTGTTGTTATGAACAGAAGGTATGGAAACCCTATCCATTACACCCGGGGGCACGGATAAGCACTCCCTTCCATGTAGTCCATTCTATCCGTGTTCATCTTCTTTTCTTTTCAGATTTTTATATTGGCAATGTCATTGTCTGTATTAGTGAAAATGGATTAATATTCGGCCATATTCTGTTCAAATAATAGATCTTTCCTGATAGCAACATCGAGCCTATCTACTTGAACAATTTGTCTATCTAGTGTTGGTTGTGCTTAATGAGCACCTCTAAAAGTTTGCATCCTTGTCAAGCAAATTAATGAGTTCCCAATGTAGAACGGAATTTGGGATGGCCCCGTTGGGAAATTTCCAATACCTATACCACTTAGGTATCCTTCGTACTTTGAGGCATTCATGTAAATAAGAGTTTTCCAACTGAAGTTTACGGCACATAGAAAGGTGTGTCTCAAACTACTCCATAAATTGTAACAAAGAACCACCTTCTATACTAATTTGAAAGGATAACGATCCATTGAGCCAGTCCTTCAAATTAAAGCTGGTATTAGGAACAGCAGGCCTGCTGGTCGAAGGTAAATCCACTTGTCCATGAGATTTAAGACATTGGGGTGTGTGGTTAAAATCACCATCATTGGTACTGCGTGAAACAAGAGCTTTGACTTTGTTGTTAAGCTCCTGAAAGAGTTGAATAGTTTTACCATAAAAACTATATTTAAAGTATTTTCATCTAATAAAGATTTCTCAGTGTTTCCCAAATAAATGAATATTGATTTTGGACATGAAGAATCCAGTTTACTCCCTCTTATAATCTGTGTCTTTGTGTTTGAAACAAAAAGTCAGTTTCATGTTATGTTAGAACCCACAGGGAAGATTTAACTATTAAAAAACTGTGATAACATTTCAGTGCCAGAGATACATGCTTTGAACCAGTTAATAAATCCTTAGTTTTTTTGGAGACTGGTAAGTGAAGGGAAGTAGTTATATGGAAAAGGACTGATAATGATAATAGAGTTTACAACTTAATAACACATAATTTCATATTAAAATGTTATCAGGTATCACATTCAAATTCAAGAAAGACAGCTGCTTTCACATTAAAAGGTCTAGAACAAGGACACACTCCTGAAATAGTAATAAATCCAACTGTGGTAGATCTTAGATCTTTTATAAACAGCCTAAAATGCACAATAATTTAATCACACCTCTTGACAGGTTCATTTTTTGAGTTCAGCTCAAATTTTTTGGCTCATTGTCTCAGTGCCTGGTCAAATGTGGACAAGGATGGACTTCAGAACACTGCAGAGTTACTGAACACAATGAAGGATATCTGAATGCTGATATATTAGATGATTGCAAGCATGTTATTAAATAAATTTCTTTTACATCATAGTCTGTAATATCAATGTTTTGTAAGGATTGGTATGTTTTCCATTATGGCGTTAACATTATATTCTGTTGTGCTTAATTATTTTCTTTGTGTTTTTTTGTCTTTATTGTGTGTAGCATTGCTTCAGTGTTCACTGTCAGCCTGAGGATGAGGTTGGGCATCAGAGGTAGAAATACACAATTTAGGGGACTGCAGGCTTGTTAAAGTGCTGCTAGTGGTAGATTACTGTGTGTGAAAGTGTGTGTTTCTTTATATCATAATCTAAGGCTTTCTCAGTGAAGTTTCTGTCTGATGGTAGCATGACCAAGGTGCTACAACATTTCTGAACTGAAGCTATAGTTTGATGACAGTGTGACTAATAGCAGAATGTACAAAAAGGGGTGCAGAATGAGGTTATCATGGTATCCTCTCTTTATGGTTGAGTAACTATAGAATTAAGAGAAATTGACAGTTTGTTTTCAACAGCTTCCGTGAAGGGCTTTTGGATGAAAACATTTCATAAAAAGCACTTTAGGCAGTAGTGGACAATTCCCTTTTCTCCACTGGCGGTGTGACCTTAGAGTAGGTATATGTAAGTTCGGAGTGGGGCATTTCCTCACATGGGGTGTGCATGTAACTTGCCCCCCACTGCAAAAAAAAAAAAAAAAAAAGATTTTTTTTCAGTATTTGCTGAAAGTTATTTCAGCAAAGCATTTTTTATTTGTTTGCTTTCACCAGAATTGTTGTTGACGTATCAACATGATTCCAGAATTACTGTGAGATGTGGGAACCCACAGTATTCCTTTCTTTAAATTTTTTTCTTCTTTGTTTTTGTTTTATGACCTTTAAACTTGTATTTGCTGGGATTTATCATTATTTGCTGTTCTTTTTCCTTGTGTGATAACTAGGGTTCCATGTTTGTTGCATTATTTGTTAGGACATGAATTCATCTGATCTGTACTTTGGATGTTAAGTCTCTTCTGTCACTATGCATCATCATTTGGTAAGGAGATGAGGTCATTTCCTGTTAGTTGGAACAGTATAACCTACATAAGCTGACACACTGTCAGTTCTTTCTCCACCTGTCTATGTATGTGCTTATTAAGAACATCTATCAATATAGCAGAAACTGCTGTTTACAAGTAAAGAGTACCAGTATATGGGCATCACTTGCCCCAGTTATGTAAACCATTTTAAGGGTTTTAGAGGCGCTATATACTCCTTACACAGTTAACCCTTTACAGATAGTATAGACAAGTGGGGAGGGTATTCAGAAGTTTGATGGCTAATGTGCAGAAGTGATCATAATGGCTAGGAATCTTTTAAGTAATATCATGGAAAGGAAAAAATTGGATTTAAATTTACTAGTCCTTTAACCTTAAGGTGCATGTGAGTATACCATTACAATATGTCAAAATCAAATTTTAAATGACAACATATATATATGCTGTAATGCCAAACAATCTGAAATACTTTTGCTGAGGTACAACAAAGGTTTTGCAATACAGGAGGTAATGCATCTCTGATTCAGGCAGACAGAAGTACATTTTATCTCACTTACTCACTAGGGAAAATTTATTGCATGGAAGAAATATAAAATGAATAATTAGACATATCGACCTTCCTTACCATTCAACACAATCTGTGGTTTTAATTGTCAGCCTAGACAACCCATTGTTACTAAACAATTGTCATTTTCATGAGAACAAAAATAATAAACCATACCACATATGAGTGCTGTGTGAATTACAGAAAGGTTCAACAATTAAAGCACTACTTGCCTGAATACATCAGTACTTATGAAAGACACTTCTATTTCTAAACCCCTTATATATTTGCAAACCACACTTTTTCATACCACCTGATCATTTGTTGTATCTTATGTCACAGCTGGGTAAACACCAAATACATCTACAAATCATAAGTCTTTTTCTTAGCAAATTGCATGAACATATTTTCTGTAAGACAATTTGCCAGTCACATGAGCACACAGATAGTTCACATAGAAGTTGGTCTTTCCATGTGTTTTACATTGCTAAAGCTTCATAAACTTTCAAAAGTTTGCATAACAGAATGTCTTAACAGAATGTCTTAGTGAAATTAAAAAGTTAAAAAGATATATAAAAAGAATGTGACTTCTTTAATGCCATTTATCCATTTTTTATTGAAAGGCTAGCCAATCAGAATTTATTTGAGTGGGTTATGAGAGATACATGGATAAAAAGTAAAAATGGATTTCAATGAATATTTTCCAGAGCGCAATGAATTACCCACAAAACACAAATATTTTCATGTTTTTTTAATGATTATTTATTATTCTTATTATTGTTTATCCCCAATTAACCAGGTTTGTGGTGTGATTATGTATTTAGATAAATTTGTGAACTGCTACAAATATGAAAGAAGTGTTTATTTATTTATTTATGGTGTAGCTTTTTTAGAGATCATGTTCTTTATTTAGTCACAATTTAGGAAAGAACAATATAAGCCTAACCATGTATTGCTAATGACACGGCGCTTGGTTTTCCAGTTTAGTTCTTGGTTGGTGTGCCGTTTTTCTGAAGCCAGCACACTGCCTCCCTATGCCTACATGGATTTTCACTGGGTGCTCTGGCTTCCTCCCATATCTCAAGTACATGTCAAAGGTAAATTGGCAGTCCTCCAAAACTGTGAGACCTGCAATGACTTTTTTAAATAATTTGTTAACCAGTTAATCATAATGAATGCAATCGCCCAAGAGACAACCCAACAGCACTGTCTGGTCAAGTGACTTGCTCAGAGTCACATAGCAGGCAAGTAGAGGTGGAAGTAATCAAGCCCTGTACCCTTGACTATAAGAAACAGCTCACAGCCTTAATCTTCTGTGTAACTGCCAGACTAGCTGTTTGGCACACTACTCAGGATCAGTTTCTCTGCCTTGCATCCACTGAGCACCAGGACAAACTCTAGGTCTGCTGCCACTCTGAACTGAAGTACATAATCAATGTGTGAATAAGCGCAATGTTAAGGGTTATTTGTACTGCCTGTTAATGCTATACCAGCCAGCTATTTCACTGATTACACATATCCCTTCCACATTTGTTCCACTGCTGATAGCCTCTGCTTAATGCAAAATCATTTTTCATACTTTCCTAGGCTATTTAGATTCTTTCATACTAAGATGTACATTACATTTTAATTTATTTCAAAAATAAGAGTGGAAATTTGAATAGGAGTAATTTCTTTCTCCTTGCACTATTCATGTGTAAGGTAACTCAGTGAGCATTACACATTAAAACCTTAGAAGGCTATGTCCAATATACTTTCTCATATAATGCCTTTGTTATTCAGGGAAATGATTTCACTGGATTTATCTGGTATGACTTTATACAGTTAGTCATAGGCGATTACTAGGGTAACAACTAGCCATGCTTCCTAAATGTATCTGACAAGTTTTAATACTGTAAGTTTATTTTAAGGAGTATATGCAGGCTTGAGCATGGGTGGTCAAGCATTTACTGGCTGCCTCTGCCTACTAGAGACATAGGTGCCAGATCAGGGATAAATTTCCTGATTCCCAATGGTACATTTGAATTGGGTTATGGAAGAATTCTGCTTCAGATGGATGGGGAGGCCTGTTTCAGAGAAGGGGTAGTCTCTGAGACACATACCTGTCCCTCTAACATGTCCTGTTTATGTTGCAGGTGATGTTTGGGTCCATAGAGTAAGAAATTCTGATGTTACCTATTTTGCAGATGTGCAACAGCTCCAGCAGAGTGGGGTCAGAGGATGGTTTGCAAACCAGGCATAGATGACCTCTCAACAGTGGGTAAGAGACTGAGTACAGGGATAATAGGGCTTTGAGGAAATCTAAGTCGGACATGTTGTTTACAACCTGTATTCTTTTTTGTGAGGAACCTCTGTGGATGCTCCACTTGTTGCATATACCTGGTCAGGTGCATAGTGAAGAGGCACTGTACTTAGTGATTGGTAAGATGAGGCCCAAGAACAGAGGAACAATGACATAATTGGATTACATGTCATACCCCTGCTTATAAGTTATGCAACATAATAATTTCCTCACTACAGCAGGAACATGATAGTCAAAGGACAAATTACTGTCTATATACCTTCCCAAATCCTTAAACACTGGGTCTACTCTTAGAGTATATTATCAATGTAGTAGTTTCCAGGGCAGCCATATCCAAAAGGATACCATGATGCATTTCTTGGCAATGAGTTTTAGATCATGGCTCTGGCACCATTTATTAGTCTGTGTCAGGCCTTCTTGGGGGTATTTGTGTCTTTGAGAGATTCTATGATTGGGCCTAATTTGCAATTATCTGCAAATCTGATCAGCCAGAGGCCCTTGACATTGGCCTTGAATTCAGAGAAATCGATGCCAGAAAGGAATGACCCTGACACCGAGCCTTGAGGACTTCACTAGTGACTGACCACTTTGTGGCAGTAAACTCCTTTAACCTAACTTCTTGAGTGTTCTATGTGTGAGCCAGCGTGTTATCTAGCAGGTGACATAGGGGTTTATACCTAATTTCTTGAGTTTGTCTATAATACCCGAGTGAAGTATTGTGTTGAATGCTTTGGCCAGCATGTCTTTACATATGAGACTAGTCAGACTTGTGGGTCTGTAGTTACCTAGGTCCATAGATGTCCCACCTTTGTTCAGACGGATGACCGTCACAGTCCTTCATTCACTTGGCATGAAGCCTGTCTGAAGACTACTATTAAATAGTGATTTCTAGCTGTCCTGATAGGTTGTATTTCATGATATTGAGGAGCCATTTTGGGATATTAAAGGGCCCAGCAATGCAGTATTCTGGTCTTGGAGAGTGCATTGAGGACCTGCTTCCTAGTGATAGATGGGGGAATTATGACTGACGGCCTTTACTGAGTGGTGTCTGGGGAGTGAGGGGGGTCATAAAATTGGAGCAAAACTTTTCAGGCAGTAGATTTGCTATATCTTCAGGCTCAGAATAGGTGGCTTTATTTGCACATTTTTGTGTATTGCCTTTGAGATTGCAGGGATAGCTGAAGAATGCCTTGTGATTGTCCTTGGCTCGGGAAGCTATTTTTACCTCAAATTTGGCTTTTGAAGATTTGATTATTAACCTGGGTTGCTTGTTAGCTTGATGAGGGAGTTTTTATCTTGCTGGGCATTGCACTTCATATTTTTGCCAGGATTTTTTTCCTTTTGTTATACAGCCTAGTGATGATGGGATTCCACTAGGGTGGCTCATTTTCTGAGTTTGTCCTCTGCTTATTCTGAGTACGTACTGCTGTTTATATGCAACCGTTAACATGGTTGTATAGGGTTTCTGTGAACACTTCTATATAGGCAATGGTGTTCTCAGGGCTTGGGATTTTGCCAGGATGTCACTTAATAATAGGATGTTTGTCTTAGAATAATTCCTAAATGTTCTAGGGTTAGCTGGGATCCTGGGTTTTATGTTTATTTCAAAGGAGGCAGCTTCATGGTCTAACTTGACCAGTGAGGACATTTCCTTTTATGAACACTTGTTCCACCAGTTTCTTTAGCCCACAGACTTCTAGAAATGCTAAAACACTTTTCTTCAACAGCAAGTTTTTTTTTCCCTAGAACTGATTAGCAGTTTCCAACTTCTGTCATTTTCTCACTCTTAAAAATAAGAGTCACATCTGGCCTCTTTGATAACTTACCTAAAAGGGTTATGGTATTACTTGCTCTTTTATGTCTCGAAGAACATTACGGTTAATCCAGTTATGCTCCTATATCTGGCATTTTTTCAAGTTCTTTCAGGACACATTCTTTAGAGAAAGAACTGGGACCTGGGTTCTTTTTAGCCCTTTCCTCTGTAAAAAGAGTGGGATCAACCCCCCTCCCTTTTCAGGGATTATGATAACTATTCCTTTCACTTATTCATGACAAAGGAGCAGAAGAATTAACTCATTAGCTCCCATTTTATCATATATTTATTTAATCCCTATCTATTTTTAGTGTTACTGTCCTTGTCTTGGTCTTCATATATTATTTATAAAGCATTTTGCTTCACGTCTTGAGGGACTCTACAAGATTTTTCTCTATTCATCT